>NC_065449.1:179506459-179809489 GCF_917563875.1 Diabrotica virgifera virgifera | reverse complement strand
TTACCAAACAGTTAGTGAGAACAACTAAACTTTCATTCCCCACCCCCTGTAGGAGTGGCCCATTCATCTATACACTCACAACACAACAAGATATAAGCACATAAAAAACACTAGGATTAAAATTCTTTTATTTTAAATGACTGCCCCGGCAGAAGTGGGAGTTGTATATTGGCTACCCACCCCGGTCGGCGCGAAACGACACATGTTCAAAAGAAATACAAACAGATTATCTTTGTTGGAGTCTCCTCTCTCTTTCTTCCTTATGCTTCATCGTTTCAGTGACAAATCCAATGATCAAGTCAAACATTTTTTCATTCATAATGTATTTATGCATTAATTCTTGGAGCTCACCCAGAGGGGACCCCATCCTCAGCTGCAGCAATGTTCGCCCTGCATGATATACAGGGCATACAAGGAAATACACTGGGTGATCGAAAGGGGAGTGAGGACATTACCGGGTGTCCACTTATATTTTCCCCCATTTTAGCTGCCTATATAACTTCTAAACGGCTCAAGATAAAAATATGCGGTTTTCACTGAAATGTTTTATTTTAGTAAAAGTTTTGTCTGAATGGATTGTCCAGTATATTTTTTTATCTTGAAAAAGCGGTCATTTACCTATCCAGCGATATAAAAATTTTTAAAATCGGTTGCCAGATAACTGAGAAATTAATTTTTAAAATGAGAGATGCAATGTGGAAATCACATAACATAATATCATTTTAATGATATTTGAAAAAGCGGTCATTTACCTATACAGCGATATAAAAATTTTTAAAATCAGTTGCCAGATAACTGAGAAATTAATTTTTAAAATGAGAGATGCAATGTGGAAATCACATAACATAATATCATTTTAATGATATTATGTTATGTGATATCCAGGTTGCAGCCCTCATTTAAAAATTAATTACTCAGTCATTTGACAACTGATTTTGAAAAACTTTATATCGCTGGATAGGTGAATGACCTTTCTTTCAATTTACAAAAAAATATACTGGGTGTTCTATTAAAAAAAAGTCAACAACGTTTTTTTCAAAAATCCGCCATTTTTTTTTTCGTATTTGAAAGCGTATAAAAAATTCAATCCATGCAGACAAAACTTTTACTAAAATAAAACATTTCGTTATAGGCAGTTAAAATGGGGGAAAATGTAAGTGGACACCCGGTAGAATAAAATGTAAAGTACAGTGCATAAACGAATGGACACTAAATAGAAAAAATATTGGAATAACCACATATGCAGAATGAGGCAGACTCGTGTGATCAAAACAGAAAGAGATAAATCACTAATAGGCAGAAGTATCGAACGACCGCGTAAAAGATGGAGTGACAACCTTCCATAGAGGTATCAATACGCCAATGAAAATACAGAATTGCTTATAAATAGGAGAAATAAGAAGATGATGAAGAAGAAGATTTCTTTCCCTATACTTTTATATCTCTATACTGTTTCATTCAGACATCCTGCGGCTCTGTGGGTCTATTCACTTGATCTTCCAGTTCTGCTTCGAGCTTTCCGTAGCTAGACAGTGTGATGCCTGTTATAACCACGCATTTTGTCATGTTTGGGAGGAATTATCATGTTAAATTTTTTCGCGGTTGTATCAAATTGGTGAAGTATACGTTGTAAATCATTTTCACCTTGAGATTAGTATTGCGGTGTCTGATTATTATTGTCAGCAGATTATTAGAAGTTATTTTTCTTCCTACTTGGTATTCATTTCTCGTGCTGTGCTTATAGTCCAGGGCGCATCTGTTTTGAGATGGACGTTGAGAGGTGACTCAATTTTTTTGCAGAAATTGCTTGAAAACATAGGCGCCCATACCTATGGGCAGGAGGGGGGCCGTGGCCCCCCCTAGCTTTTCGAGTACTTTAAACTATATATTGTTATCCATAGTGTACAAAATGTAATGTGCAAAATCTTCACGTCTGCCCTCCCCCCTGAAAATTTTTATATGGGCGCCCATGCTTGAAAATAAATCAAATAATAATATTTGAGTTATCTTCCCTCTCAAAAAGGTCCGGAACATTGTTTAAATAATCAAAATGTCAAAAATTGAAGGAAAAATTCGATTTTTTTCTTCGTTTTTTGATTATAACTTTAAAAGTATTCATTTCCGAGAAAAGTTGTATTAACATAAAAGTTGCGTAATTAAATTTCCTACAATATAGAATTAGTTAAAAATTTAAAAAATAGTCACCCTAGTTGCAAAATAGCAATAATTGCGAAAAAACCATACAAAAACAAGTATTCGCATTTTAAGTTTTTCAACCATTTATGCTACACTTAGGACCTTCATATTTCACCCAGAAAAACTTTATGATACAGTAAAACACTACTGTAAATTTCATTAAGATCGGTTCAATAGATTTTGCAAAATAAATTTTGCAATCCAGCTTTCGCAAAAAAAAATCATTTTTTCAAAATGTTACAGGACTGAAAATAAAGCAGATAGCAAGTTGAAATTTTTTTGCTTATAGAAGTGTATGTACCTTTCATTTGCAATTTTCAGAATTAAAATCGATTAATTACCACGGCGTCAGAAATTTTTTGAAATAAACAATAATTTTTGGTGCTACGCGCAGGACAGCGGTGTTCGATTCACACAAGTTGATTTCCATCAAAATTTCTTCCAATCTTTATCTAATATATTATTATCTTACTCTATATTTTGTTGTATTTTAATCCTTTAATTCCACAAAAATCAAACTAATTTTATTATTGTTTGTGAAATATTGTTTAAACAATTGCATATGTTTAAAAATAATAAACTTTTATTCTTTAAGTTAAAATATATGAACAAAGAAAGTTTTTGCTAATAAAAGTGTTATTTCAAAGGATAGAGTATGTGTTTTTATTTTGCAATAAACAAAGTTATTAATAAAAATTCAAATGTATCAATCATTATCAAAGGTCATTGGAATGCCCAATCAGAGCAAACTATCCGCTGTCCTGCGTGTAGCACCAATAATTAATGTTTATTTAAAAAAATTCCTGACGCCGTGGTGTTAATCGATTTTAATTTTGCAAAATTGCAAATGAAAGGTACAGTACACTTAAAAACGCAAAAAAAATTTCAACTTGCTATCTGCTTTATTTTCAGTCCTGTAACATTTTGAAAAAATGAATTTTTTTACGAAAGCTGCATTGCAAAATTTATTTTGCAAAATCTATTGAATCGATCTTAATGAAATTTACAGTATTGTTTTAATGTATCATAAAGTTTTTCAGGGTGAAATATGAAGGTCCTAAGTGTAGCATAAATGGTTGAAAAACGTAAAATGCGAATACTTGTTTTTGTATGTTTTTTTCACAATTATTGCTATTTTGCAACTATTATTGCTTACAAGGGTGACTATTTTTTAAATTTTTAACCAATTCTGTATTATAGGAAATTTAATTACGCAACTTTTATGTTAGCAAAACTTTTCTCGGAAATGAATACTTTTAAAGTTATAATCAAAAAACCAAGAAAAAAATCGAATTTTTCCTTAATTTTTTGACATTTTGATTATTTAAACAATGTTCCGGACCTTTTTGAGAGGGAGGATAACTCAAATATTATTATTTGATTTATTTTGAAGCAATTTCTGCAAAAAAATTTGAGTCACCTCTCAACGTCCAAATGTACTAATATTTTTACAGATGCGCCCTGGTCTATTACTTTTTCTTATTATTTCATCCATAATCAAGTTGAACAATAGAGAACTCAGGGAATTCCCCTGCCTTATCAAATTGCCAGCTTCAATTGGGTCAGTTAGTTCTTCTACTTTTACTGTGTTGTTCTGGTAGATATTTTGGTTTCGTTTTGAATATTTTAGAGGTATCTATCTCTCTCGCGTATAATAATTGGATAACACTCTTTTCCGTAAATCGGTCAGGAATTTAGACATTTTTGACAACATTTTTGAAAGAAACGTTCGATATTTCCTTAACTTAGCCGTTGCCTGGAAACGAAAAATAACTACGGAAATGTTATTTCCTTATTGTAAGCAATATTATATTGTTCAACAAGTGAGAGAAAAGACATATTTCTGACGAGCGCAGAAGTTTGTTGGCACGAGCCGAGGCACGAGGCGAGGGCCGTAAATCATGTGAGGGAGAAATATGTCATTTTCTCATGTATTGTACATTGTACTTTTTCTATGGATGAGGTTTTGTCAAGAGTTCAAACTTCAAAATTAAATAATTTAGGTGCTTTTAGGTATATTATAGGCGTACATTGAAATAAAATACACATACATGTATGTATTTAATATTCTTAAAATTTATATACTTTATTTTTTAAAATTCTAATTAACAGTTATTTTTGAACAATTTTGAAAGGTAATTCCTGGTAGGTTTTGCTTTAACACATTTATTTGACAGCATTAATTGTGTTTGTATTGTACATGTTACCATGGAAACGGCGATCATAGTATGGAAGACCGTGGGAGAACCCGTGAGAAAAAATATTTCTCACTGCAATGGCCGACTTTTCTCACTGCGTGAGGAATTGTTCATTTTAAATGTATGTAATTAGTGAGAGATGTTGCATATTGTATAGCATCCATAGAAAAATATTTTTTTCCGGGCCATTATTTCGTCCAACTCTGTATGAGCGGAAATAATGTTCTACTAAAAAAAATTTTTCTTTGGTAGAAAGAACCATACAGACAAAGATTTTAACAGTAATGTATTAACGTATGTCAAGTTGACAACTAATAAAAGCCTTAAAAAATTTGTATGAAGGGTCAACATCACAAATAAAAACTGGAAACAGATTATCGCAAAGCTTCCTGGTTAATAAAGGTCTACGTCAGGGGTGTTGTGTATCACCGACCTTGTTTAAAATATATGTTGCAAAAGCATTGAAAGAGTGGAAACGAAAATGCAGAGGCATGGGCGTAGACCTTGGAGAGATTTGCTTATATACATTGCAGTTTGCTGATGACCAGGTTGTAGTAAGAGGATAAAGGCATAGAGCGCATCACGCTGGGCCTAATTTTTTTGCATTCGATTAGGGTACCACATGGAATCTTATTACCCAGGATTCCATTGTGAAGAGCATTTGGCTTCGATAGTTGTGCCCTCGTCGCGCATCAGCGTGCTATGGGGGGAAAGGGATGGCCTGGGGCACTGGAGCGAGGTGGGGTGATCCCTGTTTGTACTCGGGTCAAAACACTTCGCCCCAATGAATTGTTACACCCGAATGTACTTTTTCGATAGGGTGGACATCTCCCACAAGTCGGGTTGAATCAAATTGCTTGCTTGATGACCAGGTTGTTATACCAAACGATAAAGATGATCTAGAGTACATGGCAAGGAAATTACAAGAAGAATATACAGGGTGTTTCATTAATAATTGTCCATATAGTAACTGGAGAAACCTTAGCACAAAATACGAAGATTTAACCTAAAACACTTAAATAAAATGTTGTTCCTTACTGAGTTACAGGGTGTTTTATCTAAAAATTTAAAAACTATTTTTGCTCAGCATTTTAAAACTATTCGACGTATCCTTTTCATACTTGGAAGAAAGTGCGACTACTAGACACCCTACTAAATTATGATAAACAAACGTTTCTAGCTACTACCAGAGGCGTACGACAGGGGATGGTGAATGGTTGACCCTTCTCAAATTCTACGCCACTGGAGGAATTACTATTTTAGTGCCATTTTTAGATTCTACAATACTTTCTACGTAAATAATATACTCTTCATTGGTAACGATAAAGTCATTAGTTTTCGAGATATTTGAAGTTAAATATGAAACTGCACAGTTATTTTGATTAATTTATGATATGATTCATATGATTAAAATTTAAAAATTATTTGTACCCAGTACTTTAAAGCTATTTGGCGTATCCTTATCATACTTGGCAGACAGTGTAGGTACTGGGCACCCTACTAAATTAAGATAAACGTTTCAAGCTACTACCAGAGGCGTACGACAGGGGGTAGTGACTGGTTGACCCTTCCTAAATTCTAAGCCACTGACGAAATTGCTATTTTAGTGTAATTTTTTTATTTTGCAATACTTTTTATGTAAATAATGTATTCTTCATTCGTAACGATTAAATGATTAGTTTTCGAGATATTTGAAATTAAAAATGAAGCGACACAATACACTGATCAAAATAACCGTGTCGTTTCATTTTTAACTTCAAATATCTCGAAAACTAATGACTTTATCGTTACGAATGAAGAGTATATTATTTTCATAGAAAGTATTGGAGAATCCAAAAATTGAACTAAAATAGCAATTTCGCCAGTGGCGTAGAATTTGGAAAGGGTCGACCATTTACTTTCCCCCGTCGTACGCCTCTGGTAATAGCCATAAACGTTTGTTTAACATAATTTAGTAGTTTGTATAGTACCTATACTTCCTGCCAAGTATGAAAAGGATACGTGGAATAGTTTTAAAATGCTGAGCAAAAATAGTTTTTAAATTTTTAGATAAAACACCCTGTAACTCAGTAAGGAACCACATTTTATTGCGTTTATAAGTGTTTTAGGTTAAATCTTCGTATTTTGTGCTAAGGTTTCTCCAGTTACTATATGGACAAATATTAATGAAACACCCTGTAGAAAGTGGGGACTAGAAATTAATACAGAAAAAACAAAATACCTGCCAATAGGTACCGAACTATCGAACATCACATTAGAAAATAATGAAATCATCATGCCCTGCGACCATTACACATACCTAGGAATCGTTTTTGACACAACGGGGAAAGATGATGAAGAAATAAAGAGAAGAATAACACAATCCAGAAACACAATAGGTTGTCTAAACAGCGTACTGTGGAGTCATGAAATAGGAAAAAGAAGAAAACATAATATCTACGAATCTCTTATTAAAAGCAGTCTATTGTACGGAGCAGAAACTTGGCGGATAGCCGAAAACAACAGAAGAAAACTGGAGGCAGTAGAAATGGACGCTTTTAGAAGATCAGTAGGAGTGTCACGCAGAGAGAGAATACGTAATGATGAGATAAGACAGCGAATGGGGGTTGACGGCTCTCTAACAACAGACATAGAAAGAAAATAGCTGATATGGTACGGACACGTCCAGAGGATGGATAACTCAAGACTCCCTAAAATAATTATGCAATGGGTACCACCAAACCGCAGAAAGAGAGGAAGACCCAAGAAATCTTGGAGAGTGGGAGTAACGAAGGCGATGAGCGCAAGATATCTTAGAGAGGGCCAATGGGACGATAGAGTGTCATGGAAATTAGGCATCGGACAACGTCGCAAGACGTTTTAAAACCGATTGATATATTACAAGTTGACAACTAATGACAAGTATACCAAATACGATAAAAGCAACTTGCGTGCGCAATTTACCAGCCCTCTTAATTTCGGTACTGTTTATTTTGGCGGATAAAATATTAAAGCAATTTACTTTCGTACTCCTTATTGCACTCTCAGTAATATAGAGGCACAATTCAAAAAGTAGGTTTTTGGGAAATCGCGTTTAAAGATTCTGGTTTCCAAAATTACAGCTATTTTTTCAAATAACATGCTTATTATTTAAGTTATAAATGTGAAATTTGGCAGATTTGTTATTTGGTAATTGCACTATAAATAACAATGAGAAAAAAAATTAATATAAACAAATTCCATTAATTACATGTAATTGAAAAAAATACTTTCAAGTTAGTCCCATGTACTACAAAAAAAACATAACAGAAATAAGGAACTGTTTAAGTTTGATCCCTTATATTTTTAATGCCCTGTCAGTGTTTATGCAAAATAGCGATCTATTATGAATTAGACCACAGCCTCCTATATTTATGTAAATGTAGGAGGCTGTGATTAGACCCATTTATTTATTATATTTTGCATAATATAACGGCTCAACTAAAAACTATTCTATATAACAGGGGTGGCCAAACTGCGGCTCGCGAGCCACATGCGGCTCTTTGAAGAATTCCTTGTGGCTCTCGATAAATGTACCCGAGATCCTTTTCAATTGTGTGTTATTATTTAAAAAAAATACTATCGTTCCATATGTGTTTCAGAATGTATTTTAAATTACTGACAACAAATAATATGAAAGACCAAATGCAACTTTGTAATAAATTCCATTTCCATCCAAGCTAAGAGTGATATGACAAATCTAAAACTGCACGAAAGAGTATTAAGAGTGGCGCGACAAGTCCAAAATTTATTTCAAGACTTAAAAAATATTTTAAATCGTCTCTTCATTTTTTTCTGAATTCATTTGAAATAAACATAGTCCATAAGGTGAATTTTTTATTACCAATATATGACCCAAACAACATCTGGAGAATTAAAATTAATAGAGACGTAAGAAGATCAAGCTCGAAAATAAAACTATAAGTCGACGCCGATTACCGAATTTTGGAAATTTGTACCAGAATAGAAGTACATACTCTAAATTAAAAAAGGATGATTGTCGAATTATTTCCACATTAGAATCAACGTACTTGTATGGACTATTTAATTCCATTTTAAAATTCGTGAAATCCTAACACATATCAGTATTAACTAACCAGCATCTAAAAGAATTACTGAGAAGTGCTACCACAAATTATTCACCAAATTTTAAAGAAGTACCAAAAGCAGGAAAACAAATGTTGGATAGGGAAAGGAACGAAAACATAGAAACATGCTAAGACAGGGACCAATAGAGAAAAAAATTGAAAAAAGAAACCTGTATTGGTTTGGACATATAACTAGAATGAACGAGAACAGACTAGTAAAGAAGGTAACAGATGTCAAAAGGCAGGGGAAAAGAAGAAGGAGCAGACCTAGAAAGGGGTGGATGGAACAAATCCAGGAAATCGGAACCAAGAGACGGAAATCAGCGCAACAGGTGAAGGAAATGGGAAGAAGACCGGAAGGTGTGGAAGAAATGGGTAAAAAATTGATAGGTGATAGCAAAGTTCGACTCTCTTATTGGGCATAAGGACAACGAAAAGAAGAATAAGGAAAGCAAATGTAATTAAGTTGTTTTCAATAAATAAAAGTTCTGTTAAAAAACAGTGTAAAGTTCTTACGATGTCAGTTGGACCAGTATAAAAACAAAATTCGACACCGATTGTCGGCACCGTTTGTAAAACATAGGCGGCGCAATAGAAATTAATGAGTAAACTTTTATTTTTAAATTATGGTTCAATATTTGTTAAACAGTAATAATGTTGTTAATTGTTCACATTTCTTTATGAAATTGACACCAAAGATAATTAAAAATACATAATACAAATGAAATTTAACGTGCTTATTAATTTGAGAACTAAAGAAATAAGACTACACTTTGAATATACACATAAAATACATGAAAACGAACAATTCGTCTTCCAGTCAATTCATGACTAATGGAGAGATCACTTTTACTACTGTAATACATTGGACATATTTTTGACAAGTTGAAATATATCACTATCCGTGTGTTGAGAACTTGATTCGACACTTGTTGTGTTTATAACTACCACACCAATATTGGAAAAGAAGTGAAAGGCGCAATTTACACAACAGTTATCAGACCAATAATGACATAAAAATACGCGGCAGAAACACGACTTGATACAGAAAGGACAGAAAGAATGTAGTCCTGTCGCCAGGGGGGGTACAACGGCCTCGTTAATTCAGATGGACTTACTCAAGTTTTTTTTATGTATTTTGACCCGTAGAACACGAATTTTTTGGGTAACAGTTGATCCGGATGTCGATAAGATTGTTATAGACCAAGAACTTGAGGAATCAAATAACAGCGATTTTTGGCAAAACAAAACACTATTTTGTATTTTTTGGGCCATTTTAAGTAAAAAATATTTCTACAAGTTTTTTCGTAGGATGCACAGTTTTCGAGATAAACGCGGTTGAACTTTAAAAAAATCGAAAAATTGCAATTTTTGAACCCGAATAACTTTTGATTAAAAAATAAAATAGCAAGTCTGCTTACCGCATTTAAAAGTTTAAGTCAAATTATATCGGTTTTGATTATTTCCATTGGTAAAAATTTATTTTTTTATTGTTTAACAAAGCTATAAACACGTAGGGTTTCCCGTGCTTTTACATGCGTTTTAACGCATGTAACGTAGAAATAGTCTTGATTGCACTAGTACCTATTCTACCTACTCGTTCGATTTTAAATGAGAAATCATAGAAACATCACTCACGCACTAGTTGTTTGTAGCTTTGTTTAACAATAACACAATAAATTTTTAGCAATGCAAATAATCAAAACCGACATAATTTGACTTGAACTTTCAAAGGCGCTAAGCAGAATTGCTATTTTATTTTTTAATCAAAAGTTATTCGGGTTTAAAAATTGCAGTTTTATTTTTTGAAAGTTCAACCGCGTTTATCTCGAAAACTGTGCATCCTACTAAAAAACTTGTAGAAATATTTTTTGCTTAAAATGACCCAAAAAATACAAAATATTGTTTTGTTTTGCCAAAAATCGCTGTTATTTGATTCCTCAAGTTCTTGGTCTATAACAATCTTATCGACATCCGGATCAACTGTTACCCAAAAAATTCGTGTTCTACGGGTCAAAATACATAAAAAAAACTTGGGTAAGTCCATCTGAATTAACGAGGCCGTTGTACCCCCCCTGGCGACAGGACTAATGCTAGAAACAGCAGAGATGAAAATACTTTGAAAAATCGATGGGATATGGGAAGAGCTAGAAGTACAGATATACGACAGATATGCAAGGTGGACAATATTAATAACTGGGTAAAAATCAGAAGAGTATAATGGAACAACTACATGAGCCAAATGACAAAAAACAAAGTAGTAAGGACGGCGAGAGACGGTTCCCCAATAGGAAGACGATCAGTTAGGTCTGTATCCCGCGTATGAAAAAAAAAGTTGATTAATAGTAAGCTGAAAATTTGTTAATAGCTTAAACGGTGTCTAGTCGGATAAACTGTGATATATGAGAACATTGTAACAGGGGCAGTTTTAATTGTGGAACAGGTTAAAAATTTGGAACGGTCAGACCACGAACACATGTATTTGGTACGACACAACAGACTTAAACTTTCCGAAACAGAGATTAAACTCTCATGCAAAAATCAGACTGCTATTTATCACCTGTCATAATTCCTGTCATTTGACATATTCTACATGTTCCACTCATTAAAATGCCCATTTGGTGATATATAGTAGGCTGATTTTAGCATGAGAGTTTAATCTCTGTTCGGAGAGTTTAAGTCTGTTCTGTCGGATAAAATACATGTGCCTTTTTCGTGGTCTGGCCGTTCCAAATTTTTAACCTGTTCCACAATTAAAACTTCCCCTGTTCCAGTGTTCACATATATCAAAGTTTCTCCAACTAGACACCCTTAAGCTATTAAAAAATTTTCAGCTTGTTATTAATCAACTTTTTTTTCATACGCGGGATCCAAAACTAAGTGGGAAGACCACGAAAACGATGGAATGACAACTTACTGGAGGCACATTGAAAAACAGACAGTCATGTCTACACAAGAAGAAGAAGAAGGAAAAGAAGAAGAAGATATTAATATTGGTGACACAGCAAGATAATATTTTTATTTTACTTGAACATGAGCTACACAATTTTTCCAAATGTCACTTTTGACTTGTAAGTATATGTATATATTGTATTAAAACAGAAAATAGTGAAGAATTACAAAGAATGATGGAAGCACTAGATAGTGAATCGACAAAGATGGGACTGAACATCGCTTACAGTAAAACAAAAGCCATGACCAATCAACAAGGAGAACCAATAATTACAGTGGCACAAACAAGAATAAAGCAAGTAAAAGAGATATTCTAGGACAAATCACTAAGTTAAATAAAAAAAATCAGACCGACGAAATAAAAAAAATAATAAGATTGGCATGGGCATCACTCGGAAAACTGTCTTTTATTCAAAAAAAAAAAAAATATCCCCAATACCTAAAATCAAGAGTCTTCAATCAATGTACACTCCCTCTCCTCATATATGGCTCTTAGACATGGACACATACAAAAGAAAATATGGAAAAAATAAAAATATGAAACATGAAAAATTCCATTAATTACATTATCCAATCAGCGGACTGAGCAAATTGACGTCATTAAATCTCGCATAATATATGGGACATCCTGTATAAACAATAATATTATTAAAATTTAAAATTGATCATTAAAAGTATATAATACTTACAAATGCAATTTAATGTGCTTATTCATTTTTTAAGTACTAACGAAATGAGACAAAAAATGTATTATAAAAATAAAATAATTGTAAGTTATGACGACGACACTGTTTATTTAGTGTTTATATTGCTTGCCGCCTTTGAAACATGAGAAGGTATTTTGACCAGATAACGATATGATTTGAGCCTAAGCACTTCCGAACAATTTGACCAATTACTCTTCAGTATTGCCCAATAAGATACGTTAGAAAGTAATAAGCCACACCCGCGTCCATGTGGACTAATACAAGGAGTGATCAATTTTGAAGCAAGCAAATGTTTATATGGTTTATCTTTATTTTTCTATGCTCTTCGTAGAATTACTGACCGAACCCCAAAAATGCTTTTGGTCCAACTGACATCGTAAGAACAGTACATACCTACCTTCTTTTTGACTATACATTTATACATTTTTTGTATACATTTTTGTATACATTTTTGAATACGTTTTTAATTGCGGCTCGCGACAAATTTTAACTTGTGAAAAGTGGCTCTGACTATCAAGGATCTTGGCCACCCCTGCTATATAATACAAAATGTTAAAACACAAACTAACTATGATTTTATTTATAGAAAGACATATGTTACTGATTGCTTCGTTGTAGCAGTAAAAACAAAAGGTGACCGGGGAGAGTGAGAGAGAGAGGCATTAAATATTTACCGAACCATTCATGTTCTTTTTCTCCCTCTGTCAACGCTAACCGGTAGAGAATTTCATTTTGTGCCCATATCATTTAAAATCACAGTTAACACAAATTTTGAGTTGAGCCCTTTTATTACTGAGGGTGCGTTATGCTGTATAGCAGAGTGAACCATTAGTTGTCAAGTGTCTAGCGAGAATCCAAAACAGTCGCAAATTCGTAATATACAGGGTGTAACGAAAATACAGGCCATAAATTTAATCACATATTCTGGGACCAAAAATAGTTTGATTGAACCTAACTTACCTTAGTACAAATGTGCATATAAAAAAAGTTCCAACCCTTTGAAGTTACAAAATGAAAATCGATTTTTTCCAATATATCGAAAACTATTAAAGATTTTTTATTGAAAATGGACATATGGAATTCTTATGACAGTAGCATCTTAAGAAAAAATTATACAGTGCGTCCATAAAGTAACGCATAAATTCGTTATTTCGTAAACGGGTTACTTTAAGGAAAATTCCCGAAACAGGTCGATTTTTATTTTTAAATTACGGTTTTTTGGCATATATATCATACTAGTGACGTCATCCATCTGGGCGTGATGACGTAATCAATGATTTTTTTAAATGAGAATAGGAGTCATATGATAGCTCATTTGAAAGGGTATTCAATTATCTATCCAATAATATAAACATTAACATAATTATTTATACAGTGTGTTCAAAAAACATTTTTTTAATTAAAATAAGTGAGACAAAAAGAAGAATATAATGTAGTTATTTAATTCAAAATACATTTTACTACTGTCAGTAAACAGAAAAAATTTTATTTGACAAATAAACATTGATTTTCGCTTAAATGAAATGTTCAAACTGTCAAGCGACAGGTGGGTGGCAGCTTTAACATTGAATTTAAGCAAAAAACAATATTTATTTCTCAAATAAACATTTTTTTCCTGTTTTCTGACAACAGTAAAACGTATTTTGAATTAAATAAATTACGTACATTCTTCTTTTTGTCTCAATTATTTTAATTAAAAAAATGTTTTTTTGAACACCTCGTATAAATAATTAGGTTAATGTTTATATTAGTGAGTAGAGAATTGAATACCCTTTTAAATGAGCTATCACATGACCCCTATTCTCATTTAAAAAAATCATCGAATTCGTCATCGTGCCCAGATGGATGACGTCACTAGTATTATATACATGCCAAAAAATCTGAATCTAAAAATAAAAATCGACCCGTTTCAGGATTTTTCATTAATGTCGCTGGTTTACGAAATAATGAATTTATGCGTTACTTTATGGACGCACTGTAGTGAAATTTGGACACCCTATAAAAATTTTATGGGGGTTTAGTTCCTTTAAACCCTCCCAAACTTTTGTGTACGTTCCAATTAAATTATTATTGTATGACCATTACTTAAACACAATATTTTTATAACTTTTTTGGCTCTTAGTACTTTTTCGAAAAGTCAGTTTTTATCGAGATATTTTGAATATTTGTCAAATTCACCACATATTTGTATATGGTTAAGTACGATTATGGACGATTATGGGTAATAATATGAAAAATTATGTATGATTTACATTTTTAGGTATATTTCGAACCGTATTAAAAAAGAAGCCATATCTCGATAAAAGGTGCTTCTCGAAAAAATACAAAGAGTAACAGTAAGAGTACAGTAATAGTTTAATTGGAGCGTACACAAACATTTGGGGGGTTTAAAGGAACAAAACCCCCATACAATTTTTATGTAAACATATTAAAAAAGAAGCCCCAACTCGATAAAAACTGCCTTATCGAAAAAATACTAAGAGCCAAAAAAGTTTTAAAAATATTGAATTTAAATAATGGTACCACAATAATAATTTAATTGGAACGTACAGAAAAGTTTGGGGGGGTTTAAGGGAACAAAACCCCCATAAAATTTTTATGGGGAGCACAAATTTCACTATAATTTTTCTTTAAGATGCTCCTGCCATAAGAATGCCACATATCCATTTTCAATAAAAAATCTCTAATAGTTTTCGATATATTCGAAAAAATCGATTTTCATTTTGTAACTTCAAAGGGCTATAACTTTTTTTATGTGCATATTTGTACTAAGGTAAGTTAGGTTCTTTCGAACTATTTTTGGTCCCAGAATATGTGATTTAATTTATGACCTGTATTTTTGTTACACCCTGTATACTTTACTGTATTATTCTATTATTGGAATACTATTTCAATTATTAATCTGTCCCGTCAAAATCAGAAGCTAGAAGACCATCATATAAAATTTAACCACAAAAAATCCGAGCATTACTTTCATTTTATTGTGTCTATATAACAACAAATATAAAATAATCACGACTCCTATGTTTTATGGATTTATGATTTCTCTGATTTCTCGTATTTGCTTTCCGTCAAAAAGTATGTTCGGCAAAAAATGAGTGACATGTTTGGGGGCTATTCAATTCATATCTCTCAACCAAATATCGATTTCGTATCGGTCACCATCAATAAAATACACATGTTTCGCATTTTTTTCATTTTGAGCAAGTAAATATGTCAAAAATTCCCAAGACGTACACGGGGCTGTAACCCGGAGGATATTTTCATCGAAACATAAATTATATGAGATCGGTAAACATTTTTTGATTTTAAACTGTTGTAAAGATACATGAAAATTTACTGGATATTGTCGTATACAGAGTAGCGAGAAAGTATGGAAACACGGTAATTTCTCGGAAACCGCTGGAACGATTTGTATAGATTTTAGTACGTAAGGGTTATCTAATATGGCCGATATTATAGTGGTAATTACATTGTTGCCATATCTTCCGTTTTTCTGGAAATCTAATGAACTTTCTTATTTTAAATAGAATACCCTGTATATTTTTTACGTTTTGAACTCCTTAAGAAATACTGAGTATTTTCATGTTATATTCCCTATAACAAAATGCCATAATTTCGGAGTTATTGCTACATTTATTAAAAAAAAAATTAAACAAATTATAAAAATCAAAATTTTTGGTCCGGATAGACATTACCTTAGGTTCTTTGGATCATTGGGAACAAAAAAGTTCTTTGGTGATTTTTCTTTACAGTTAATCGTTTCTGAGTTATAAACAATTTAAAACTGAAAAAAATCGAAAAATGACGATTTTCACGATTCCAAAACACACATTGTAAAGAAATAATTTTTGAAATTACAAAGTACCTAAATTCAAGTTCAAACCTTCTTCTATCAGCTCCCTATAAGACTTTGTGGCACGTTTTATTTTAAAACATTGTTTTTTTTAATTGTTAATGAAGCGCATATGAGAGGACGGGCATTAGCAACTAAAAAACAGTGTCTTAAAATGAAATAAGCCCAAATTACTTATCGGTAGCTGATAAAATAAGGTTTTAACTTGAATTTAGGCACATCGTAGTTTCAAAGATAAAATTTTTTACTTGTGTTTTTGAACCTTGAAAATAGTCATTTTTCGATTTTTTTCAGTTTTAAATTATTTAAAACTCGGAAACGATTACCTTTAGACAAAAATTACAAAAGACCTTTTTTGTTTACAATGATTCAAAGAACCTAAAATAATGTCTAGCCGGGCCGAAAAAAAAAAGATTTTTATAATTTGTTTAAATTTTTGAAGTTATACTTCTTTACGCGCGATATGAGGGTGAATTTTTATATGTTAAAACCTACGATCCCGGCCCATGCGCATTATAACTTTGTTGTGATTGGATGTTCAAATGACATGTCAAAAATTATCCAATATGGCAGCTGTAGCGCAGCTGTGGTTTGGATGGTTGACGGTTTGGTTATGTATGGTTGTTGCGTTTTAAAATTTGTGGTAAGAGAAACAACAAAGGTTAGTTAATAGTTATACTGCCTTTTTAAATAGTTTTCATATTATATTTTTGAAGTTATACTTCAAAATGTTTTAATTTATGTATGTATCAGTCCAGAAAAGGTGTGGAAAGAATATATTAGTGTTTTTAAATATATTTTTCTACAAACGTGTTAAAAATGCAATTTTTAGGACTCCATAGGAGCGTTAAAAATGCTACTTTAAGGCACTAGTGCTTTAAAAATTTTAAGGCACTGCAGTTAAAAGTGAATTGTCAAATTGTGAAACGTCAAAATATTTATATTTCATTTATTAACATCAATATTAATAATACAACTTGCGCAATTTGAAAAAGGTGGTTTAAAAGGTTTTTTATTATAATTTTGTGTCTTTGGATTTGTCTTCCTTGGGCGTAAAATAATAAAACATCTATTTTTATATTTCACTTGTCACCGTGATGTATAATTATGTATATCTGAAAGGTAAGTAGCATGCGGCTTGATGGCCTTGTTGGTAGAGCATTGGACCAGAGATAAAAAAATCGCGAGATTGCGGGTTCAAATCCCGGACGATTCATATTTTTTTCTTTTTTTTTTAATATTTGGCATTGTTTAGTTTTGGTTCATTTTTGGTAATTATTGTTAATTTTTTGTATTGTAACTGTTAAGTAGGTATATTTATTTCGTTGAAATTATATTATAAGTATAATAGGCCTTGGGCCCGCATATACAATTATTATTTATGACCACACCGTTGAAACTTTTTGTACTTGTTATTTGGGTGGAGTCGGACAAATTTTGAGCTTGGCGCATTATGGTAGTGGGGCGTTTGTCTGTCAAGCGGTGACGAAGTTGTCAATTTTATGCAAGAAAAAAATTTATTACCACATTGGTCATTCTATTTTAATCAATGGATTTTATCATATAAACAACGAAAACAATTTTGTCGGACAAAAATATTGGGGCATATGACGCGTCGGACACGCTAAATATGTCAAATTTATGAAAATAATAAATTTATTACCACATCGGTAATTTTAACGGTATCTATCATAAAACCTTTTTACAATAATGTGGTAACCTTGTCGGACAATTTTCACGGGGCATATGCGCAGTCGGACGCGCCGAAGATGTCAATTTCCTGAAAATTTTTTATTTATTACCACAGATGTCATTTTTATTTTGTACTGTTCTTTTACATGTGTAATGCATATTGGATCACTTGTCGGACAAAAATAATGGGGCGTTTTGGTACAATTAAAAGAAGAAGTAATTTTTATGCATACAGGGTGTTTGGTAAAGAATGGGCCATAGCTTAACCTCAGGTTCCTGAGGTTAAAATAGGCCGATTTAAGCTAACTTACCTTAGTACAAAGTTTATAAGAGCCGAGATACAGGGTGTCAAAGTTAAACTTTTTTTTTATTTATTATTTAATATTTCCTGATAGGTATGAGATAACAACATGAAATTTTATATTTGGGGGTTTATTGGGTCGAGAAATCTAAATTCCTTACCAAAAATTATGCATTGCCCAGAGGGCGCCACATATGCCTTTCAGCACTCATTTATTACGTTCAATTTTTTTTATCCCTCACTCTGTATAATTTTGACATTAAAATTTTTATTTTCCTATTAGTTTTACTTAATAAAGGTATACTTCTTTCATCTTCCTAAACTCAACCGTTTTCGAGATAAACGCATTTTAAATATGCGATACACCATCATTTTTAGCATAATATCATTGAAGTTACACCCGAAAAATAACTTAAAATTTATGAAAATAATAAATTTATTACCACATGGATAATTTTAACGGTATCTACCATAAAACCTTTTTACAATAATGTGGTAACCTTGTCGGACAGTTTTCACGGGGCATATGCGCAGTCGGGCCCGCCGAAAATGTCAATTTCCTGAAATTTTTTTATTTATTACCACAGATGTTATTTTTATTTTGTACTGTTTTTTTACATGTGTAATGCATATTGGATCACTTGTCGGACAAAAATAATGGGGCGTTTTGGTACAATTTAAAAAAAATTAATTTTTATACATTTTTGACTTCATATTAAATTACGTATTTTTCGGCTCATATTACCCGTATGCGCGCCAATGGTGAATATTAAATTCTTAACTGTAGTTAAAAAATGTGCAATAACTACCTCTTAAAACCCACCAACTGGTCAACTGGTTTTAAAGCAATAAATAAATCGTCAGTTTGTCAGAAAAACTTCAACACCCCCTATCTCGGAAACGATGCATTTGTGGACATACGTTTTTCTCGTAAAGCAAACTGACTTTATTTTGTCATGCACAATTACTCCTTAAAGTTTGCCATTTAAAAACACACTTTGTCTATGAAAAACATGGCTAGTTATTAAAGTCCTTAACTTTTTTATTATCCAACATAAACGAATGAATGAAAAAACTGAATGTTGAGAAGGAATGAGGCTATAGTTAGGTTTTAATTTTAGTATTTTATAGATGCTAGAATATTCCACGGGGTGATGCGAACTTTGAGAAAAAACATTTTTCCCTTTTTAAATAGAAATTGAATAAAATTTCTGAGATCGGTAACTTTTGAATGGTATATACAATTTTCAAAATTACAATGGGATAAGACAGGGAGATTCTCTGAGTCCTCTGTTGTTCAACCTGATCATGGACGAAATAATAAAAAAAGTAGGAACAAAAAAATAATACCAAATGGGACAAAAACCACTTAAAATAATCTGCTATGCAGACGACGCAATACTAATCTCTCAAAGTGAAGATGATTTACAACGTATGCTGCACGAATTTAATATAACCGCTAGAAAATTTAACATGTAAATTTCCCTAAAAAAGACTAAATGCATGGTTATAACAGCAGATCTAATAAGGTGTAAATTAGAGCTGGAGGGTCAAATAATAGAACAAGTCGTGGAGTTTAAATATCTAGGCATCACACTATGCAGCTACGGAAAGCTCGAAACAAAAGTGGAAGATCAGGTGAATAAAGCAAACAGAGCCGCAGGTTGCCTGAATGAAACAATATAGAGAAATAAAAACATCAGAAAAGAAGTGAAAGGCAGAATTTACAAAAGAGTCATCAGACCAATAATGACATACGCGGCAGAAACACAACCTGATACAGAAAGGACAAAAAGAATGCTATAGAAACAGCAGAGATGAAAACATTGCGAAAAATCGATGGTAAGACGCTGTGGGATAGAGCTAGAAGTGCAGATATATGAAGGAGATGCAAGGTGGACAACATTAATAACTGGGTGAAACAGAGGTGTAACCAGGATGATCCTAAGGGGGAGTTACGTCTACTTGAAGGTCTCTGGGGGTATGGAATAATAATTGTGTTAAGCGTATAGAGCTCAAAGTACATCCAAAAGGGGGGTTATAACCCCAAAACCACCCCCTGGTTACGCCTATGGGGTGAAAAGCAGAAGAGTAGAATGGAACGACCACATAAGCCGAATGACAACAAATAGAGTAGTAAGGACGGTCAGAGAAGGTTCCCCAATAGGAAGACGATCAGTGGGAAGACCACGAAAAAGGTGGAATGACAACTTACTGGAGGCACATTGAAAAACAGACAGAGTAATGTCTATATAAAAGGAAGAAGAAGAAGAAGAAGAAGAGAAGAATTTTCAAAATTAAACATGCTTTGGAAAGGTAATGTTCAGTACTAAAGGAAGCTGTAAAGTCGGACTTAAACTTTCTAAATTTTTGGGAGTTTTGGGGACGAGAACGAAAAACAGACTCTAAATGGGACGTAAAATCCACACCCTTGGACCAAAATGGATGGTTGACATATATCTCTTTTCCTATATTTTAAGATTGGATTTGGCCCAATTTTTTCAATTCAGTCACATTTAGAAAATCGAAAATTTCTTGTATAATATAGTGTCGCATGTACGGGAACAGCCGTTCTCTGGGATATAAAAAAATAATAAGCATCAAGGAGACCAAAGCGAACTATAAACAATTTTTCTCGGTTAGATCTACATAGATCAAACTGAAAATTTGTAGAAATACACCTTATAATATTTATAAGAACGTAACGTAGAGAACATTCCTTCTTCTTCTTCTTTCTCATAATCCTTAGTGCCCTTCAGGGCGTCGGATGTCGGGTTCCGCCTTGTAGAGAACATTCTAAAATTAAAAAAAAAATTTCCGAAATTTTCCCTCTTGTCGGAAAATCTTTTTGGAAAATTTTGTGTACAATTCTTTGTCATGCCCTTTTAAGTGTAGTACTTAGCGTGTGTACCAATTTTTAGCTAAATCGATTCAAAAGTAACCGAGAAACACTGTTTTAATTTTTTTTTTTGATAATACCTCTTCGTCGATAGCCTAAAAGAATTAAGATTTCTGTTAGTTTGCCCCAACATTTTTGTCAGACAATTATATTTTTTGTTTAAGAATATAATTACTTGTAACCTACTACTTTTGTCGGAAAAATGGTTGTAAAGATAAGGGATGCACGAACCCAGCATAATTTGAAAGTATACTTTACTAATAAAAATAAATTTTTTGTCCGACTGTCGAGTTGCCCCAATATTTTTGTCCGACACTTCGATTTTTTGATTAAGAATATAATTACTTATAACCTACTAATGTTGTCGGAAAAATGGTTTTAAAGGTAAGGGTTGCACGAACCCAGTAAGGTTCAAAAGACAGTTTATTAATAAAAATTAAATTTTTTGTCCTACTTTGGATTTGACCCAATATTTTTGTCGGACACTTAGATTTTTTTATTTGGAATATAACTACTTATAACCTGATACTTGTGTCGGAAATTCTTTTTTATTTCGAGAAAAAAAACTACAGAACGATGTTTGTCGTTGTTCAAGGAGTATGTACACAAATTATCAGATCACAATTTTCCTAAAATTTTCCCTCTTGTCGGAAAATTTTTTAAGAAAATTTTGGGTTCCGATCTACGTCATACCCTTTTAAATGCTTTACTTAGTGTGTGTACCAATTTTCAGCTAAATCGATCAAAAGTAACCGAGAAACACTGTTTTAAAATTTTTTTTTTGATAATACCTCCTCGTCGATAGCCTAAAAGAATTAAGTTTTCTGTTCGTTTGCCAAAACATTTTTGTCAGACAATTATATTTTTTGTTTAAGAATATAATTACTTGTAACCTACTACTTTTGTCGGAAAAATGATTGTAAAGATAAGGGATGCACGAACCCAGCATAATTTGAAAGTATACTTTACTAATAAAAATAAATTTTTTGTCCGACTGTCGAGTTGCCCCAATATTTTTGTCCGACACTTTGATTTTTTGATTAAGAATATAATTACTTATAACCTACTAATGTTGTCGGAAAAATGGTTTTAAAGGTAAGGGTTGCACGAACCCAGTAAGGTTTAAAAGACAGTTTAATAATAAAAATTAAATTTTTTGTCCGACTTTGGATTTGACCCAATATTTTTGTCGGACACTTAGATTTTTTGATTTGGAATATAACTACTTATAACCTGATACTTGTGTCGGAAATTTTTTTTTATTTCGAGAAAAAAAATTACAGAACGATGTTTGTCGTTGTTCAAGGAGTATGTACACAAATTATCAGATCACAATTTTTCTAAAATTTTCCCTCTTGTCGGAAAATTTTTTAAGAAAATTTTGGGTTCCGATCTACGTCATACCCTTTTAAATGCTTTACTAAGTGTGTGTACCAATTTTCAGCTAAATCGATTCAAAAGTAACCGAGAAACACTGTTTTAAATTTTTTTTTTGATAATACCTCCTCGTCGATAGCCTAAAAGAATTAAGTTTTCTGTTCGTTTGCCCCAACATTTTTGTCAGACAATTATATTTTTTGTTTAAGAATATAATTACTTGTAACCTACTACTTTTGTCGGAAAAATGGTTGTAAAGATAAGGGATGCACGAAGCCAGCATAATTTGAAAGTATACTTTACTAATAAAAATAAATTTTTTGTCCGACTGTCGAGTTGCCCCAATATTTTTGTCCGACACTTTGATTTTTTGATTAAGAATATAATTACTTATAACCTACTAATGTTGTCGGAAAAATGGTTTTAAAGGTAAGGGTTGCACGAACCCAGTAAGGTTTAAAAGACAGTTTATTAATAAAAATTAAATTTTTTGTCCGACTTTGGATTTGACCCAATATTTTTGTCGGACACTTAGATTTTTTGATATAGAATATAACTACTTATAACCTGATACTTGTGTCGGAAATTTTTTTTAATTGGAAATAAAAAACTACAGAACGATGTTTGTCGTTGTTCAAGGAGTATGCAAGCAAATATCAGATCACAATTTTTCAAAAATTTTCCCTCTTGTCGGAAAATTTTTTAAGAAAATTTTGGGTACAGCTCTACGTCATACCCTTTTAAATGTTTTACTTAGTGTGTGCCAATTTTGAGCTAAATCGATTCAAAAATAACCGAGAAAACTCTTTTAAAATTTTTTAATATTACTTTCTCGTCGATAGCCTAAATGAATTAAGTTTTCTGTTCGTTTGCCCCAAGATTTTTGTCAAAAAATTACATTTTTTGTTTAAGAATATAATTACTTGTAACTTACTACCTTTGTCGGAAAAATGGTTGTAAAGATAAGGGATACACGAACCCAGCATATTTTAAAAGTATAGTTTATCAATAAAAATTAAATTTTTTGTCCGACTTTGGATTTGCTCCAATATTTTTGTCGGACACTTAGATTTTTTGATTTGGAATATAACTACTTATAACCTGATAGTTGTGTCGGAAATTTTTTTTTATTTCGAGAAAAAAAACTACAGAACGATGTTTGTCGTTGTTCAAGGAGTATGTACGCAAATATCAGATCACAATTTTTCTAAAATTTTCCCTCTTGTCCGAAATTTTTTTGGGAAAATTTTGGGTACAGCTCTACGTCATACCCTTTTAAATGTTTTACTTAGTGTGTGTACCAATTTTCAGCTAAATCGATTCAAAAATAACCGAAAAAATCTGTTTTAAAATATTTTTGGATAATACCTCCTCGTCGTCCATAGCCTAAAAGAATTAAGTTTCCTGTTCGTTTGCCCCAACATTTTTGTCAGACAATTACATTTTTTGTTTAAGAGTATAATTACTTGTATCCTACTACTTTTGTCGGAAAAATGGTTGTAAAGATAAGGGATGCACGAACCCAGAATAGTTTAAAAGTATAGTTTATTAATAAAAATTAAATTTTTTGTCCGACTTTGGATGTGCCCCACTATTTATGTCGGGCACTTAGATTTTTTGATTTGAAATATAACTATTTATAACCTGATACATGTGCTGAAAATTTTTTTTTTAATTCGAGAAAAAAAAAATACAGAACGATGTTTGTCGTTGTTCAAGGAGTATGTACACAAATTATCAGATCACAATTTTTCTAAAATTTTCCCTCTTGTCGGAAAATTTTTTAAGAAAATTTTGGGTTCCGATCTGCGTCATACCCTTTTAAATGCTTTACTTAGTGTGTGTACCAATTTTCAGCTAAATCGATTCAAAAGTAACCGAGAAACACTGTTTTAAATTTTTTTTTTGATAATACCTCCTCGTCGATAGCCTAAAAGAATTAAGTTTTCTGTTCGTTTGCCCCAACATTTTTGTCAGACAATTACATTTTTTGTTTAAGAATATAATTACTTGTAACCTACTACTTTTGTCGGAAAAATGGTTGTAAAGATAAGGGATGCACGAACCCAGCATAATTTGAAAGTATACTTTACTAATAAAAATTAAATTTTTTGTCCGACTGTCGAGTTGCCCCAATATTTTTGTCCGACGCTTTGATTTTTTGATTAAGAATATAATTACTTATAACCTACTAATGTTGTCGGAAAAATGGTTGTAAATAAAAAAAATTCAGGAAATTGACATCTTCGGCGCGTCCGACTGCGCATATGCCCCGTGAAAATTGTCCGACAAGGTTACCACATTATTGTAAAAAGGTTTTATGATAGATACCGTTAAAATTATCGATGTGGTAATAAATTTATTATTTTCATAAATTTGACATATTTAGCGTGTCCGACGCGTCATATGCCCCAATATTTTTGTCCGACAAAATTGTTTTCGTTGTTTATATGATAAAATCCATTGATTAAAATAGAATGACCAATGTGGTAATAAATTTTTTTCTTGCATAAAATTGACAACTTCGTCACCGCTTGACAGACAAACGCCCCACTACCATAATGCGCCAAGCTCAAAATTTGTCCGACTCCATCCAAATAACAAGTACAAAAAGTTTCAACGGTGTGGTCATAAATAATAATTTTATATGCGGGCCCAAGGCCTATAACTTCTTACGTGCGTACAAAGTACACACACATTCTTTTTTTTTTTTAAATAAATGTAGCAATAACTCCGAAATTATGGCATTTATGTATAGGGAATATAACATGAAAAATAATCAGTATTTATTAAGTACGTCAAAACGCAAAAAATATACAGGATGTTCTATTTGAAATAAGAAAGTTAATTAGATTTCCAGAAAAATCGAAGATTTGACAACAATGTTATTACCACTATAATATCGGCCGTATTATAAAACCCTTACCCACCAAAATCTAAGAAAATCGTTCCAGCGGTTTCCGAAAAATTACCGTGTTTTCATACTTTCTCGCTACCCTGTATAATATCATACGAAAGAAAATTTTGCCGGCAATATTTTCGACTGGTATAAAAGTTTGCTGCCTGGCAATTTTCGCGAATTAAATTTTGACAGTTAAATCACGAGACGTCAGTTGAGGAAGGAAAAGCAAGTGCAAGGTACAACAGGTAATGATAATGACAAACACGATAAGGACGATATCTGGAGACTAGCAACGTGGAATATCAGAGGATTAAATGGTAAAGAAGTAGAATTAAGCTACGAGTTCGATAAAACCAAAATAGAAATATTAGAGATTACAGAAACAAAAAAGAAAGGAATTGGAGAAATATACCTAGAAGGCGGTCATTTGCGTATATATAGCGAGGTTCCGCTGAAAAAGAGAGCAACTGCAGGAGTAGGTACTATAATCAGAAAAGAAAAGGTAAGAAATTTACAGGACTGGAAAGGCTGGACAGAAAGAATAGTCGCTCTGGAGATGAAAGATGAACAGTGAGAGCCACAGACAATAATTACTTTATATGGACCAGACGAAAACGAGAAAAAAGAAATTAAAGACAAATTCTGGATAGACATCAATATAGCAATAGAAAACAGTAAAGGGCGTATATACATTATTGGAGATTTCAACGGAAGAGTAGGAATCAAAGATGAGACAGTTACAGATGTAAATGGGAGGTATGGTGAAGAAGTGAGAAATGATAATGCACGGTGTTCAAGAGAAAATCTAAATAAAAGTTGATCGAACCCCCAATTTTTTTGCTTTTATGCTTGCACTAGCCCTTGTAGATCAAAAATACGTCAAAATTAAAATCGGCTACGGAGCACTTTTTTGCGCATGCGTAATAGTATATTCAGTATGGAGAACGGTAAGGGTTTTATACCGATCGAAGACAATTGTTTGGAGGAGGAGCGGGGCGACGACTCCAATTATTGTCTGAGATCGGTTACCCTTAACGTTCGACATGCTTATAACGTTTTTTGCACGATTGATACCATTATAAATTATAAAATTAAACATTTTCGTCATATTGACTAGTTTCATTCATTTTATCAAGATAGATACTTTGGTTGTTAGGTAGTAACTAGGGTGCATAACAACAATCGAGAATTGAGTTTTTATTTAGTTGTCAATAATTTTAAGTACAATTTTGATTATTATAAATTAAAATATGAGCGAAAGTGAATTTGAAGAAATTGAACGGGCTTGGAAAGAAGGGTGTTCCGCAATTATTCCCGAAAAATCCAAAATCCGTTATCAAAATACCTACCAAAGTTTTAAAAAATGGTGCGAAGGCAAGAATTTAAGAATCGAAGAAAAGACTCTATTGGCATATTTCGTTCAAAGACATATGCAGTTGAAAGCTCCTGGAAGCCTCTGGGCAGAATATTCAATGATTAAATCCACCGTTTTTCTTTATGATGGCATTGATATTTCCAAGTTTTCAACTTTGATCGCGTATTTGAAGAGAAAAAATGTTGGATACTACTAATGTATGCGATTCTGCAGGAGTTTCAGTTAGAAGTGAAACCACAGCTCAAACAAGTGGGATTTCATTAAATAATTTAACAAATTGTACCATAAGTTTCAATATCAATAAATAATTCGTTAGTTTTCTTTATTCTTTCAAAAAATAAATTAAAATTAAGATAATTTTTAACTCGACGGTAAGTGAATTACTTACCGTCGAGTTGGAGTACTTACCGTCGAGTTGGATTACTTACCGTCGAGTTGCTAGTAAATGTCACCTACTGACGTAAAATCTGTCACGGTAAACAGTCAAAAATGATCAATCGTGCAAAAAACAATATTTTTTTCTATTTATTTTTCTGTTTGTTTATTTTTCTTTATCTGTATAATCGGATTTTCATATATTTTAATATGTGTGAGTATGTATATGATATGTATACACACTCACACATATACACACAAATATACCGGGTGTTAAATAGTCAAACGGGCCATAGGAAACTATGGGGAATTCTAAACTGTTGAATTCCTGCTTCCCTGATTCTTTTAAATCGAAAGTCATGAGAAACTATTTTTGTAAAGGACTGAAATCTGTATTAAAAACATATGTTAAAATTGTTCTACGAATTAAACACATTCCAAAATTTTGCAAAAATGTAAACAATTGCCAGGGTATTATTAGTCCAATCGACCTCTAAAAGTCAGATTTGACCTAAAAATCTTATGAACAAACTGACTTCATTTGCCACAAAATGCAAAAATTAGACACTAAAGCTGAACATTTTATTTTATCTTTAAAACGCATTTGGATTTTTGTCAAAAAGACGCTGTGATCAAAAGATATTAAATTTTGACCATGGAGTTGATACAAATTCTATTCAAAAAATTTAGTTCGCGAGCGTAACTGACATTTAAAATTGCCGGTCGCATCTGAGCTACATTTTGTTTAAATCATTTTGTTATTCGGCGTAAACATATTCTTGGTAATATGAATTTTTCGATTTCCCCCTCTACTACAGGTGGTTTTAGAGGGAAGCCCGGGTGTAGGGCTGGCAATATTTTTTGCATCTTATTTGGGGTACCAAAGTTAATATTTTTGGCAAAATTCAGCTAGTTCGTATGGTTTTTAGAGGTCAAACTGACTTATAGAGGTCGATTGGACTAATAATTCTCTGACAATTGCTTTATATTTTTACAAAATTTTGAAATGTGTTTAATTCGTAGAACAATTTTAACATTTGTTTTTAATACAGATTTCAATCCTCTACAAATATTCTCTCATGACATTTGATTTAAAATCATTAGGGAAGCAGAAATTCTACAGTTTAGAATTCCCGATTGTTTCCTATGGCCGTTTGACTATTCAACACCCGGTATATTTGCGTGTGTATGTGTATGTCTGTGTGTATATGTGTGAGTGTATATACTCACACATATTAAAATATATGAAAATCCGATTATACAGATAAAGAAAAATAAAAAATAGGAAAATAAATAAAAAAAATCTTCTTTTAGGCATGCGCAAAAAAGTGCCCCGTAGCGGATTTTAATTTTGACGTATTTTTGATCTACAAGGGATAATGCAAGCATAAAAGCAAAAAAATAGGGGGTTCGATCAACTTTTATTTAGATTTTCTCTTGAACACCGTGAATAGCAAAAACTAATTTGAATTCTGGGTACTAAATAATTTAATAGTATCAAACACACACTACCAACACAAAGATATACATAAATTTACAAGACAAGGGCCAAGAGAATCAGAAAAAATCTATAATTGACTACATACTAATAGAACGAGACAGTAGAAAGGTAATTCAAGATGTGAGAGTCAGAAGAGGACCAGAAATAAGTAGTGACCATTATTTGTTGGAAGCTAGAGTAAAAAATAAAAACAAAAAACCGCAGGACAATAATACAACAGAAAACAAAAGAAAAATTGAATACAAATCAATCAGAACCTACAAGCTCAGAAACAAAGAGATTGCCCTAAGATACAAAGAAATGGTTGATTTAGAATGTTCGGGTCTGGAAAATGCAAATGATAACAACCCAGAACAAAAATGGCAAACATTTAAAAATATATTATTGGAAGCGGCGAACAAAGTATGTAGTCTAGTAAAATAAAATTACACTACATGTAAATCAAAATGTAAATTCGTACAGGTTGAAACAAATTTTATATCAAAGTTTAGGTGGGTACAAAAGATATTTTCAAGAAAGTATCCAAATCATATAAGGGGATCATTGTTTAAATAATTAAAAAGGGGTCATTTTTGCAAAAAAATTTCTTTTTTAACTGCTGAGGTCGTTAAATTACTAATGAAGGTATATAGGATTGTTTTATGCAAAGTTGAAGGATCAATCTTTCACATAAGACTTACTAAATTAAATTTCACCCCCTATTTATTTAAATAATTATACATAAAACTTTAAAAACAAAGTTGCAAAAAATTATTTTTAGCGTTTTAAATAAGCACTATAAAGTATCTTATTTTACAGGAGAAGTTGCGCTATGTTATCAGTATTAATCAAAAAAAGTTGGTCCAAAAATATTTAATATTTTTTGAGATATTGAATTTGTTTATTAAATGTTGCTCTATTTTCAATTGCAAAAACGCGGTTGTTGCCAAAAAAAATATTCACCTGTATTAAACCTTATTATTTTTATTTTTATGTATATTTTCGATAAATGTATTGATTAATTCAAATTTCAATTAAACTTCCCCCTAAAATGGCATATGAAAATTATTCAAGTTTGTTTATAATTTGTTTTTTTAATAACGTCGCGGGGATTAACTATTTTGAAATGCCGTTTTGATAATTGGGTTCCTGGGAATTTTTCACTAATTAACAAATTTTTTTGTCTTTTTTTCCCCTTTTTTTTTTCTTGGAGATATATTACTATGGGCCCTTTTAGGGTTAGGTTTCATTAAGAATGTCGAATCTCTAAGTTGTAGAATTTAGATCTAAAAATATTAAGATTGGTCTAAATTCACTTATATAAAATGTGGCTACTTACTGAGTTACAGGGTGTTTTATTTAAAAATTTAAAAATTATTTTTACCAAGTACTTTCAAACTATTTGACGTATCCTTATCATACTTAGCAAAAAGTGTGGGTAATATACAGTATACTAAATTGTGACAAATAAAAGTTTCTACATACTACCAGAGGCGTACAACAGGGGATAGTTAATGGTTGACCCTTCCCAAATTCTACGCCACTGAGGTAATTACTATTTTAGCGAAATTTTTAGATTCTCCAATACTTTCTAAATAAATAATATACTCTTTACTGGTAACGATTAAGTCATTAGTTTTCGAGATATTGGACGTTAAAAATGAAACGGCATAGTTATTTTGATTCATTCATTCATTCATTTTAAACTTCCAATATCTCTCAAACTTATGACTTTATCGATACCACTAAAGTTTTTTACATACAAAGTATTGGAAAATCGAAAAATTTCTCTAAAATAGTCATTCACTCAGTGGCGTAGAATTTGGGAAGGTTCAATCATTCAATATCCCCTATCGTACGCCTCTGGTACTAGCTAGAAACGTTTATTAATCACAATTTAGTAGGGTGTATAATAGCCACACTTTCTGCTAAGTATGATAAGGATACGTCAAATAGTTTTAAAGTACTTGGTAATAATAGTTTTTAAATTTTTAAATGTAACTCAGTAAGTAGCCACATTTTATTTAAGATAATTTAGTTAAATCTTAATATTTTTAGGTCTTGAATCTACAACTCAGAAATTCGACATTCTTAATAAAATTTAACCCTAAAAGGGCCCGTACTAATATAACTCCAAGAAAAAAAAAGAAGAAGAAAAACAACAAAAAAAATTTGTTAATCAGTAAAAAATTCCCAGGAACCCAATTATCGAAACGGTATTTCAAAATACTTAATCCTCGCGACGGTATTAAAAAAACAAATTATAAACAAATTTGAATAATTTTCAAATGCCATTTTAGGGGGAGTTTAATGGAAATTTGAATTTATCAATACATTTATCGAAAATATACATAAAAATAAAAATAATGAGATATTAAGCAGGTGAATATTTCTTTGGCAACAACCGCGTTTTTGCAATTGAAAATATAGTAACATTTAATAAACAAATTCAATATCTCAAAAAATATTAAATAATTTTCGACCAATTTTTTTTGCTTAATACTGGTAACATAGCGCAACTTACTATGTAAAATAAGATATTTAATAGTGCTTATTTAAAACGGTAAAAATATTTTTTTGCAAATTTTGTTTTTAAAGTTTTATATACAATTATTTAAATAAATAGGGTGTCAAATTTAATTTAGTAAGTCTTATGTGAAAGATTTACCCTTCAACTTTGCAGAAAAAAATCCCCTAGACCTTTATTTATAAGTGAATTACCTCAGCAGTTAAAAAAGTATTTTTTTGCAAAAATGACCCCTTTTTAATTATTTAAACAATGATCCCCTTGTATGATTTGGATACTTTCTTGAAAATATATTTTGTGCCCACCTAAACTTTAATATAGAATTTGTTTTAACCTGTACGAATTTACATTTTGACTTTTTTTTTATTTTATTAGGCTAATGTGGCATTTGTAAAAAGAATAGCAAGGTGAAACAAGCAAACTGGTGGAATGACGAAATAAAACAACAAGTGAAAATTAAGAAAAATTTTTGGAAGAATTATTTAGGAAACAAAACAGAAAATAACTACAAGAAATATAAAGAAGCAAGAACTACAGTAAGAGATATGATAAAAACAGAAAAGGAAAAGAGTTGGCAGCAATTTGGACAACAGCTGGAACACAATAGTAAAGAAAATCAAAAACTTTTTTACAGAACATTACAGACCTTGAGAACAGACAAAAGTAGTAAACTAGTAAGATATAAGAATTAAAAACAAAGAAGGAAAAATAATTACAGAAGAAGAAGAAATTATTGAAAGATGGCGGCAACACTTCCAAGAATTATTCACTACCACAAAACAGGATAGGCATGAAGAAAACAGCAAAGCGACAGGTAGTGAGGAACAGAGGACATGCATCTAGATAACAGTCGAAGATACAGTGGAAGCAATAGGCAAACTTAAAAACGGAAAGGCGCCCGGACACGACCACATATCACCAGAAATGCTGAAATAGATGGGAATGAAAGGTATACAACAATAATTAGCCGAAATATTCAAAGAATCATGTAAACAAGAAACAATACCAAAGAACTGGGAGGTAGGAGTAGTATTGCCGATTTATAAGAAAGGAGACCCCAAAAATTGTAACAACTATCGAGGAATAACACTGTTATGCTGTTCACTCAAAGTTTATGAAATAATACTAGAACAAAAGCTCATAAACATTACATAGCCCAGTCGGGATAGCATTTGACCTTGCATTAGGAGCTGCCCCAAATTTTATTTTTCTAATCTTAGTATAAATCAATATTAAGTCAATATTAGTATAAATTTAAAATCTCGACTGAATTCCGCCGTTGCGTTAGCCGCCATCTTGATTTTAAATGAGAACCGTTTTTGCTCAATATCTCCGCCATTTTCAATTTTTTGACAAAAAGTGTAGAAACTGAAATTGTTGAAAATGCGATTTTCTATAGTTTCATTTATTATAATTTTTTTCGTGCGGTCGATATTTTCCGAGTTATGAGGGGAAAATAGTGACAGTTGTAGCATAATTATTGAATTATTGAATTATCTCGTTTATTATTAGTTTTACAACAAATATATACCTATACAAAAATGAAGAGAATTAAATTTTGTATAATTTTGAAGCCGTACATTTTTTTGATAAAATCAATATTTAAGGTAGTACGTATGTGGTAAAGGTGCGAGAGTAAGACCTGATTGATTTTGTAGCAATTGTTTTTGTTCAATATCTCCGCCATTTTCAACTTTTCGACAAAAAGTGTAAGAACTGAAATTGTTGCAATTACGACTTACTACAATTTTTCGAGAGAACCAGTGGCGGGTCTACAAGGGGGGGAAATGGGAAAATTCCCCCCAACAGGGTCCAAAATTTAAAAAAAAATTGTTGAAACATCACGATATATTAGCTGACATAAAACTTAAAATATCGACAGACAAATTCAACCAATCAAGCCCGCTAGTTAATAAAATTAAGTGAACTTAATGCATATAATGTCTTTTTATGTCTTTTATATACTTAGTTTGGTTGATGTTTCATTGGAAGTTTCAAAAATTGTATAAAATATAATTCTCTTTATTTTTGTTTATGTACAATTATGTCGTAAAGTTAATAATAAATGAGACAATTCAATAATTATGCTTCCCCTCCGCTTCCATTATTTCCCCCCTTAACTCGGAGAATATTGATCGTATAAAAAAATTGTGCCAAAGAAATTGTAGGAAATTGCATTTCCAACAATTTTCTTTCCCACCATTTAGGTTGAAAAGTTGAAAATGGCGGAGATATTAAGCAACAACAGTTCTCGTTTAAAATCAATATGGCGGCTAATGCAACCGCGGAATTCAGTCGAGATTTTAAATTTACACTACTATTGATCTCTGCTAAAGGATAGAATTATAAAATTTGGGGCAGCTCGGAAACAAAATTCAATTCAATAATTATGCTTCCCCCACCACTTTTTACTATTTTCCCATGTAACTCGGAAGATATCAACCGCATGAAAAAAATTGTTAAAAAGAAATTGTAGGAAATTTTATTTTGAACAATTTTAGTTGAAAATGGCGTAGACATTGAACAAAAACAATTGCTATAAAATCAATCCGGTCTTACGCTCGCGCCATTACCGCATACGTACTACCTTAAATATTAATTTTAGCAAAAAAATGAAAGAGATCAAAACTGTGTAGAATTTAATTCTCTTCATTTTTGTATAGGTCCATATTTGTTGTAAAACTAATAATAAACGAGATAATTTAATAATTCAATAGTTATGCTCCAACTCTCACTATTTTCCCCTCATAACTCGGAAAATATCGACCGCACAAAAAAAATTATAATTAATGAAATTATAGAAAATCGCATTTTCAACAATTTCAGTTTGTACACTTTTTGTCAAAAAATTTAAAATGGCGGAGATATTGAGCAAAAACGGTTCTCGTTTAAAATCAAGATGGCGGCTAACGCAACGGTGGAATTCAGTCGAGATTTTAAATTTATACTAATATTGACCCTCCCTAAAGATTAGAAAAATAAAATTTGGGGCAGCTCCTAATGCAAGGTTAGGCCTGTTATTCGTCTAACCCGACTGGACTATACAGAAACTACTTTAAATTGTAATGTATGCTTCTATAGGACTATGGGACACAACAATATAAGATAAAGTTACTTACGATAGGTTTTATTAATAGGGAACTTGACAATTTTTTTTATTTATTTATTATATTTGTCTACATATACAAACAACACATACCAAATATCAACCCTCAAATCGCAATATTTAATTTATAATGAACATTTAAAGTTGCGATCGCCAGTTATCCAAAACGAAAAGCGCAGCACGCTATGTGACGTCACGCTGCTCGTTCCAGGATAAGAGAACAAAGAACTGGCAACACGGGAAAATTGTTTGTATTTAAAATTGACAGTTAATAATAATAATAATAATAATAAATGTCTTTATGGGACTTTTAAACCTGTGGGAGTTTTTTGTCAGTTCTTCTATCAGGCGCGGCCCCCTGCGAATGGGGGATGCTTTCTGGGTATTCGTAGCGCCAGTACCCAGAGAGTAGCAGGGATACTTGCCGTGGAACAAAAACTGACACCTGGCAGTAGGTATAAAATGCACACCCATGAGAATGGAGAATAATAATTTATGTTTAGGATCGCTGCCTGGGGATCGCCAGGGCACGTCTGGAGCCGGCGCTGGACGTGACAGCATGCGGGACGTCGGTGGCAGGGTGTTGAGGAGGCGGGCCCCTGTCATACAATCAGCTACAGCCCAACAACAACAACAACCACAAGCGAGCCAAACAACAGCAAGAGCTCCACCCGCTGAAGGTGCTGCGCTGGAACATCAGCCGGCGCTCACTCAAGCGGGACGACCGAGGCAGCGCATGAAATGGACTGTGTCCATTAACGAAAGCATTTTGCGCTCCTATTATAAGGTGACAAACTTCGGTCAAGAAACGATCGGCTACAGACAACAGCTGTATGCCGAATTTTGCAGGGAGTACCCAGATATTCAAGTATCGGAGCAAAGAGTATCAGATCAATACCGGGTAATCATAAGAAACAACCTTATCCCAGAGGCTAGACGCAATACGATCAAAAGCGAAGTCGAACGGGAGATTAACAACCAAGGGCTAGTTTTAGATCAAGTCCCTAATGAAATCCTTGATGAGCAAATCCCTGAGATTCCCATACCAGAAACTCAACCTGACAATACACAGCAGGAAAACAACGAGTTGCGCGATAGTCTAGCAAACGAAATGGCGCGTGCCGTACAAGAGTTTAATGGAACAAATCCACTTAGCAGACCACCGCTACCACGAATAAACTCTTGTAAGAAACTAGGTGCGCTGTTACAAATTGTGAACACTGAAGTCCTACCCAATTATGTCGTAGAAGCCCACACATTGGAATATCTGCATATGCTAATCTACTGTGCAGCAACAGCAATTGCTAATGTAATGGGCGTTAAGATCAGAACACGACGGGGTACTAATAACGGAAGGACTGGTAACAGAACTGCACCCTGGGAAAAAAGACTTCTCGGAAAAATTGAATTACTGCGTAGGGATATTGGTCAAGTTACAGAATATGTAAGAGGTGTAACAAGTAGAAAGGTCATTAAGAGAGCTGAAGAAATAATGCGGAGCACTGCAAGACACTCGAGATACGATCCAGAAAATAACACAGCCCAACAGTGTCTGGATACATTAAAACAAAAACTCTCCGTCTATTCAGGACGATTAAGAAGGTATAAAGTTAGTAACAACCGAAAATGTGACAATGCACTTTTTGAGAACTCTGAGAAGGCGTTCTACCGAAAACTCAATTCCACCGTAGAAAGTGTCGACAAGTCTTACCCAAGCCAAGAAGAAATTCATGAGTTTTGGGGAAATCAACTTTCCACACCAGCTGTTTTTAACAACAATGCTGGCTGGATAGAAGATACGACGCACAACTGTCACCACTACGTCACTGCTAACTACGAACCATTCACGACTGAAGAAGTCTCAAATGTCATCAAAGAGCTTCATAACTGGAAATCTCCTGGACCAGACGGAGTCCAGAACTTCTGGCTTAAAAAGTTTTGGAGTATTCATGAGTGCTTATCAACATTAATTAATCATGTTATTTCTAATCCGCAGGAATTACCATCATTTCTAACTCAGGGAACTACTTATTTAATACCCAAGGATCAAAATAACACCCAAGATCCATCCAAGTACCGCCCAATTACTTGTCTTCCAACTTTGTATAAATTGGTCACATCCTGTGTAACCCGGCGTATCTACCAACATTGTGCTCTAAACAATATCATAGAGCCTCAACAGAAAGGATGCGCTAAGGGTTCCATGGGTTGCAAAGAACAGCTTATCATCGACTCAGTCATTTCTAACCAGGCATTCACTAAAAAAAGGAACCTTTTTACTGCTTTTATTGACTATAAAAAGGCTTTTGATTCAGTACCGCATGAATGGTTAATAGATATATTGAAAATATACAAAGTCGATGATAACATAGTGACCTTTTTAAGGCATATAATGAGAGATTGGAAGACTAAAATTCACCTCCAAATACCTGGTGAAAACAATATCGAAACCGAAAATATCGCAATCAACCGGGGACTATTTCAAGGAGACTCGTTGAGTCCATTGTGGTTCTGTTTAGCTTTGAACCCCCTTTCCCAGCTATTAAACTCCACTGACTCAGGTTTTAGCATTAAAAGCAATAATACTGTGGTAGCGAAGCTCAATCATCTGTTGTATATGGATGATTTGAAATTAATGGCTTCCACTCGAGAACACCTAGAAGAGATGCTAAAAACTGTAGAAACATTCTCTAATGATATTAGTATGCAGTTCGGTCTAGACAAGTGCCGTGTTTTGAATATAGTCAGAGGAAAGGTACAGCCCGGTGGATTCGATATGCAAAATGGCCAGAACATCGAGGCCATGGGCGACAACGATATGTACAAATATCTTGGAGTAAAGCAGGCGCGGAAAATTGACCATAAGCAAATGAAAACTGAGATAACTACTGAGTTTATAAGAAGGGTAAAACAGCTGCTTCGTTCACAGCTTAACAGTAAAAATTTGTTTAAGGCACTAAACACCTACGCTTGTTCCGCGCTTAGCTATTCATTTGGTATTGTTAAGTGGACAAAAACGGATATAGAAAATCTTCAGCGAAAAGTACGAACACACCTCACAAAGGCACAAAAACACCACCCTAAAAGTGCAGTAGAACGAACGACATTACCCCGGTATTTAGGAGGAAGAGGGCTTATGGATATAGGTGAGCAATTAGATAAACAAATTGCTAATTTAAGAACTTATTTTCAGATGCAGGCTGAGACATCTACTCTACACCGCGCCATTTGCGCAGCAGATGACACAACACCGATCAAACTGAGGGAACCAGAAATGCGCTTAAACCACCTTACTAAGGACGAAAAACTGCGCGCCTGGATGGGTAAACCTCTGCACGGGCGACATCCCAATGAGGTCAGCCAAGACTATGTCGACAATACAGCGTCGAACTATTGGTTGACATCAGGAAAGATGTTCCCTGAAACGGAGGGTTCATTACTGGCCATTCAGGATCAGGTTATACCAACCAGAAATTACCTGAAATATATCGTCAAAGACCCTCAGGTTCAAAACGACAGATGCCGATATGGATGTCAAGCCCAAGAAACCATCCAACATATTACAGGGGGCTGCCAAGCATTTGCTGCAACTGAATATAAGGAACGGCATGACGCAGTGGGAAAAATCCTTCATCAAGAGATAGCTAACAAGTTGGGACTTCTCCAAACGGACCATCTCCCATATTATCAATACGTTCCTGAGAGTATGCTTGAGGATGGCAACTACAAGCTATACTGGGACCGCAGTGTGCTCACAGACCAAACAGTGGCACATAATAGACCAGATCTCGTACTAGTTAATAAATTAACAAGACAAACAACACTAATTGATGTGGCGATACCTAACAACAATAATCTACGTAGTAAATTTACTGAAAAGATCGCCAAGTATAGAGATCTGGAAATTCAAATACGGAGACAATGGAGAATGCAAAGTACCCAGACGATACCTATTGTTATATCTACTACTGGAGTCATTCCGAAGACCCTCCTCGAAAGCATAAAAAAGCTGGGTCTCAATGAACATCTTTATAAGACCATGCAGAAAGCTGTACTACTTGCGACGGCCAGAAGTGTACGAAAATTTTTGGGAGATACACCTGCATTCCAAGTCACCTAGGGCTCGATAACACGGAAAGAGTCCCACCAGAGCTCAATCCTTTTGATACCGTAGGTATCTGGGATGAGTCAATTTTCCCCTTAGAGGGAGTGTGAGCCGTATGGCTAAATCTGATAATGTCTTTATTAGTATACCAAAAATTATACAACAAAACAAAAATATTAATTGGTCTGTAGGGCGAGGTTCAGCTTGTACATCATTGAAGGACAGTAATGTACAGCTGCTTTTCCACCTAACCCCCATTTCCTAATAGAAGGGCGAAAAACTATATTTTGTATATAAATATACTTACATATACTGATACTACTAGATAGTATGCAAATTAGGTACTCTAAAAATCGTAGGCTTGGCATTACTGCTCAGATAACAAATATTTAAACATTTTTTCCTTAAAACTATGTCCGGATAATGTACGAATATCATAATCAAAATTATTCAAATGACTCGCAATTGAAAAAGAAAATGAGCGTTTGAAAAAATGCGTTACGTGACGTGGTAAAGAGAGAGTGTTCCTATGTCTTAGATTAAGGTTATGGACATCAGTTCTATAAGTTATTCTATTGTATAGGTAAGGAGGTACCCCTTCCCGAAGAATCTTATGGTAGAAACATAAAGCATGAAGTTTTCTGCGGTCTTTCATGTTTAACCACTTATTTAAAGTAAAAGTATGGCTAATACTTTGATACTTTCTAATTCCAAAAATTAATCGCAAACAGGAGTTTTGTAATTTCTGTATTCTCCTAGAATCAGTCTCAGTAAGGCATGAGTTATAAAGCACATCGCAATAATTTAATTTTGATAAAATTAAAGATTCACACAACAAGGATTTGGTAGCACTGTTTAATATATTACGACTTTGGTATAGAAGCTTAAGTACCCCGTATGCTCTTTGTAAACAAAGACTAACATGGTGTGTAAATCTTAAGTCTTCATCCAACCAAACCCCCAGGTTTTTTACCTTTTTGCTAAAAATTAAGTTACCATTTTCTAAAAGCAGTTTATTTGAGTAAGTTTCTAAAAATATTTTTCGATGAGAGGATCTACCAAAAACAATAGCCTGAGTTTTGGACGCATTCAGTTTTAGGCAATGATTTTGAGAAAAAATCTGCATATTTAATAAATCATAATTTATTGCATGAACTGCTTGTTCACACTCGTCTAAATTAAATGACATATAAAGTTGTGTATCATCAGCATAGTAGTGTTGAGTGCAAGACAAAAAAGCAGAAGGAAAATTTGATGTATACACAGAGAATAAAATGGGACCTAGTATCGATCCTTGAGGAACACCATTGTTAAGTTCTAAAAAAGAAGAAATTTCTTGATGAAGTTTTACAGCTTGATATCTATTTGATAGATAAGATTTCATTAACTCGACTGCTCCTTCATCTAACCCAGAGAACTGTAGAATATAGGATAATAAATCATGGTTAATTGTATCAAAGGCTTTCGAGTAATCCAAAAGAATTAGAATTGATATTTTATTTTGATCATAAGCTTTGAAGATGTCATCAGTAATGTTTACTAAAGCAGACAGACAACTATGCCCAGACCTGAAACCGGACTGTATAGAAGGAATAATTTTATTCTTATTTAAGTGAGTACTTAACTGATTTTCAATTACCTTTTCTAGAATTTTGGATAATGTTGGCAGAACACTTACAGGTCTAAGATCATTTAAACTATTAGGAATTTTAGTTTTAGGTAATGGAATAACATGCGCACGTTTCCAGTTATTAGGAAAAACAGAATGTTTTAAACAAAAGTTGATAATATGCGTGATATACGGAAGAAGATAGGGAATACACAACTGTAATGTTAATATGTTAATACCATCATGTCCAACAGCTTTACTCTTTATCTTATTTATTATATATAAAATATCAGTTTCAGAGACTGGTTTAAAATTAAGCAATTTGTTAAAATAAGTTTTAACATTGTTTTGATAAAACATTTTTGTATCTAAGTCCTCTTTCATTTTTGGTATAACTTCAATAAAGTGTTTATTAATGTCATTTATATTCCATTTGCTACTTACATCAAAACTTTTCTCATGCTTATCGTCATTTATCAAATATTTTAAATTGCTCCACATATCTTTGGCAGATCTAACATGAATATTTTTAAAAAATGATTTTTTTTCTTTTACAGTGACTGCTGATACTAAATTACGTAATTTTTTGTAGTTATTCCAATGTGCAATATTTTTAGAAATTTTGTAACTTAAAAATGCTTTGTCCCTATCCAGCATTAAAGCTCTAATCGTATCAGTCAGCCATGGAGCATATTTCTTTGTAATCCTGTAAGTCCTAATTGGGACATGAATATCAAGCAATGTAACAATATTTTCAGACAAAAAAGTTACTTTACTATCTACATCTGTGAGGTCATAAATATTTCTCCATGGTATGGACTCCAGATCAGATTTAAATTGATTATAATTTAAGTTTTTAAAGTTACGACCAGTAATAAATTTTGTTTTATTGGTTTTAACCTCACAACTTACCTTTAACATTATCATTTCATGATCACTTATTTCAGGAATATGTTTTATTTCAACTGAAATTATTTTATCCTCACTTGATGTGATCACATAATCCAGTAGGGTGGATGTAGATTTTGTGATTCTTGTTGCTTGATTTACCAGCTGTTTTAACCCAAGACCATTTAATAAATCAATAACGAATTGTGTAGAATAATTGCTAAAGTTTAATAGATCAACATTAAAGTCACCCAAGCACAGTATATGATCTACTAAGGGCAATATTGAAGATACAACTGTTTCAAAAGAGTCGAAAAAAGTTTTATAAAATATTTCATTGGGATTATAGCACACACCGATTGCTAATGTTTCATTTTTAAACGAAAGTTTTAACCATATCTGTTCTATTTCATTTGTGGATTGTATAATGTTATAATTTATATTACTCTTTAAATAAACTCCTACACCTCCACCCGTAGTATTTCTATTTCTATCAACTCTTACAAATTGATAACCAGGAATATCAATAATATGATTAGAAACACCTCTACTTAACCAGGTCTCACTTACACCTAATACGTCCAAATCATTATCCAGAACAAGCCTTTTTACATCATTGAAATGAGCAACTAAAGATCTAGAATTAATGTGAGCACATTTTAGATTATTCATGATTTGCTTAAATCGGATGCATATATTATATATTTAAATAACATTTCTTACAAATAGTATCAGTGGCTGCTTATAAATTATAATTAACAAAAAATCTCCCCAAATTACCTGTACTAATTGTAGTAAATAATAAATCTCTGAAATGTAAACAAGTATACGAACCTAAATAAAACAAAAAGCAAACTTTAACTGCCAGTAACAATACCTACTTAAAATTAGCAACTGATGCCCAATGTATCAATTAAATTAGAAAAATACTATTTTAAATACAGCATAGATACAAAAATACATAAACAAATAGATAAATAGATAAACAAATCAGATTGAGATTTGTCAAGCTCCGAGCAATTGTCCCATGTAAATTTAATGTTTAATTAATTGCATTTATAAATTACTATGTCGAAAGGTCATTTTCAGATGATATGAGTTTCCTAGAACCATTTGGAAAAGCATAGATTTTACCTTGAAATGTCCAGCAATTCTTTACCCCAAAAGTTGATCGAACTTTTTTAAGTAATTCCTGACCACTGGGTGTTCGTTGATTTAAAAACATTGTGTTTTGAAGGTTAGATTTTGTTCGTGAATAATTTCTTTTTATCTGTGCTTTAATAATATGGATAATAATGAAGTACGAAAACTCAAAGAAGTACCACAAAATGTATATATTAAAAGGTCATACAAGGACGCGTTTCGGCTCTTCACGAGCCATCATCAGCTAGAAATACAGGAACAAAGACAAAGGACTGACCTACAATGAAATATGAGAATTATAAGCATATGGTGACACGCCCACCTCAGTTAAGGAACTTACCAGACCAGGAAGGAGAAAGAATCTTGCTGTTCTCAAGATGGTTCCTCTCAACGTGAAAGTCTTACAAGAATTTCTTAAATTTTTATATTCAAATTACAACATAATACAATATAACTTATAAAAGATATAATAGAGAGTTATTGCCAACGTCTTTTAAGTCGACCTGTAATAAAAGATCCTTTATTTTGACATATAAGCATGCGCAGTATTGCGTCTTTTATTTTTGTCTTTTAATAAAATACAGGCCGCCTGTATTTAAGGAAAATTAGAGGACACCTTTATTTTAATAAAAGTTCCTTTATTTTGACATAACGTGTCAAAAATGTGAAGAAAGGTCTAACTTCACTTGTATTTTGAATTTATCTTGTCGCTTCTTTGGATTGATAATTTATGTATTGTGGGATTGATGTTTGATTAAACTTTCATCATTAAAGTTGTATGTTGGGTTTTTTTTATTAAAAACAACTCTAAGTAATATTCTGAGATATAGATTATTGATGTTTTGACCCAAACGAATATAGAAAAGAACATTTTATTGAAGCTTGAGTTATTACAAGAAGTTGTAAAAAGGAATATTACATAAATAATTTTAAATTGTTACTAATTACAATGATCAGACTTAAAATATCAGTAACTCATTTATTAAACTCAATATATTTTACATTTTTCTATAGAAATAAATATTTATTGAAGACATAAGAGATTGAAGATATAAGATCAATAAATTTTAATGAAAGTTAGGATTTGTTAAAATTCTAGATTCAAAATAGAGTTCTATTCAACAGATATATAACAACAGGTTAACAAAATAAAACAAAGGTTCAAGTATTTATTTTTGAAAATTTAATCTTTTATAGATTAGTATCTATAAAGTTTTTAATCAAAAGTATTAATACACTTTCATTTTCATGCCATCTTCTTCTTTTGGTTCTTATCCGTCTCGAATGTTGGAAATCATATAGCAATCGTAACCTTGCTAGCTGCGATTCGAAACAGTTCCATTGATATTCTCCCTCTACCAGGTCTTCGCTTACCTTTGACTGTACCTTGCACTATGTACTGCAGCAGGGAGTAACGGTGCTGATTTATCATATGTGTCCTAGATACTGCAGTTTTATGCGTTTAATGGTAAACACAATCTCCAATTCCTTCTTCATTCCTCCTTGTTCGTGATCCATTTCATGCCATCAGTATTTGTTTATTTAAACATTGCCAAAAAAATTAATAAAAACCAGCATAAAGCTTAATTCTTCTATTATCTTTTTGCATATCGGGAAGTTTATCTGACAGATTAGAGGTCTTTTCATTTTCAGATAACTAATTATTGGGAAGTTTATATAACAGTATCCTTAGTATCTGTCTTTTGAGCACCGGATAACTAGTTAACGGGAAGTTTTTCTCTGTCAGATATCTATTAGTATCTAATCTGTCAGATAAACTTCCTGATAACTAGTTATCCAGAGGTGAAAAGAAAGAAAGAGAGGGCCATAATGGATAAAAGATCAAACGCCAATAGCATGTATGTATATATTTATAAATTTATTATTTAAAACCTGCTAATGATCATAAAATACTTAAAATCAGTCACCAATATAATATTTATATTTATTTATAAATTTATTAACAAACTGCAGTCCAATAAAAATAAAATTAGTTTAAGCGCTAGCTTTAAATGTCGAACAATAATTTTAAACAAACACACACACAATTTAGTCGCATTAGATTAGCTCCTGGTTGAAAATGTACTGCCACAGCTTCTATATCAATATCAACAGCACACTCATTTGCCAGTATTTCAACGTTTTCTCTATTATGTACTACTGCAATATGTAAAACTGAACAAGCTGATATTATTCTTTGAATAAAAGGTAACTTGCATCTCATTACATATGGTAAAATGGGAAATCTCTTCACAATACCAAATGTTCTTTCAATAACAATTCTTGAAGGGATTTGTGATGGATTATAAAAACACAACTTCTGTCTGAAAATTCTGGAATGGTGTCATTCGGTAGTTGTAGTTGAGGAATGGATATCCACTATGCCCTAATAATATATTCTCCAGAAATTCCCCATTACATATACCCATAATGCAAAAGTATTTAAAAACTCCTAAAATAGTATTTCCAATTTATTGCACTTCCATATTATTGAACGATGAGTATTATGGGATATATTATGTTGTTCTCTAAACATCTTATAATTAAATTTAACGTTTTACTCTTCAATTATCTTGTTTTAATTTATATCGACAAATGGAATTTTATAGGTTATTTTTATATTTACAAGAATATTTCATGTCATTTGTCAAAATAAAAGATTCTTTAACTGCGTTTGCAATACCACTCTTTTAGACCCGTCCTGTATTTGTCCTTTATTAAAGTATCCTGTAATAAAGGATCCTTTATTTGCCGGTGGCAATAACTCTCTAATAATGAAGTCTATAGAACCATAGATAATGTAAACTAGTAGATTTTTTCTCCTTCCTGGTCTGGTCAGTCCCTTGTCTTTGTTCCTGTATTTCTAGCTGATGATGGCTAGTGAAGAGCCGAAACGCGTCCTTGTATGACCTTTTAATATATACATTTTGTGGTATTTCTTTGAGTTTTCGTACTTCGTTAATATTACAAATATTGTATCGTTCCCATGTGTTCACCACTTATAAAACGCCCTGAATACTATTTATTGGTGTACCTCAAAAGGCATGCAAAAGAAATGAGAAAGATAAATATCAGACAATATCTACATAATTATATCATTACAAGTAATAGTTATTTTATGTTCATTTCTTTGCTACACAATGCAATAATAATACAGTGATGAGCGCGCTAATAACCGGCAAAATAGCGCAAAAGATGGAAAACATAATACACTGCGAAACAAAAAGAGATGAAACTAATGGAGATGGAAATGATCGTTATAAACGTATAAATTAACATTTAGACGTATCAGAGGTGTATGACAAATGTCACTGTGACAGTAGAATTTTATAAAATACTCCTGTCACACACGTCTAAAGGTGGGAAACTATCTAATGTAATGTTAATTTATATGTACTGATGTGATCTTGATTATTGATATGAGATAATATTCTTATATGTTACTTAATTTAATCAATGTATTAATACTAATCCAATTAATTAACCAGATCACATATCAATATGTTTTCAATCTCAGGGCGAATTATAAATTAATTACTTACTTCCGTGGCTTCTAAATATTTCTTAATGGTTCCTAATCGGGATAGAAAAGAAAAGAGTAAAAAAAATACACATATGGGTCACAATTATAATCAAAATATTTTTTATTTTATTTAAAAGGCAATCAATGCTTAATATTTGCTATTTCTTATTATTCTTAAACATAACATTTACAAATGGGAATCTTATTTCCTTTTGGTTTTCAATTGAAAGTTTTTATTAACATTTAACTATTAGTAGTTATTAGGAACAACTCTATTTAAGTTTGATGAAGCTTTTCTGATATTATTGATTATGTTATTCAATTTTTTATGTGGAATTTAATACGAAAAACCCATACATTCATGTCCAAACAAATGAGACTGACCTTTTCCTGGTGAACTGAAAATGTCCTCACACAAGACCCGTTTCCTGCTATCCTTGGCTGCGATCAAACCTCGTCCTGGCTTCCAGTAATGTTCTCCTTTGAAAAACTAGCTCGTATAGCTCTCGTTCCTGCGTCTGTCGTGATGCTGTGTTCTACCTTTCTCGAAACTGCTATCAGCTACCGGGACACTCTTGGCTCAAGGAGGTTCTTTTACTCTCGACCTGGCCTACTTCTCGTTCCACGATAGATACTCCACACTCACGGAACTACATCGGCTTTCTCACTCTCCGTACACTACCGTCTACTACTCGACTTCACTTCTCCACAGCTCAAAACATTCTGCTCTCACTTTGTCATCCATTCCCCTACTTTCTAAATATCCCTTCCAGATTCACAAATCAATCTTCCACCACCAACTCTCATTCGTAATATTCCTCAAAACCAATTTTTAATCTTTCTAAATATGCTTAATGGATTTCAAAAGAAAATATTTAATTCCCATTCTAAAATACTTTCTAACTATTTACAAATTTTAATGACCTATTCTCTCTTTCAAATGAGTCTTATTTAGCATAGGCTAATGATCGAAACCTTCCGCGAAAAACGATAATGAACTATCATCTATTTCACTGAGTTTTATTTAGCATAGGCTAATGATCGACCTTCCGAGAAGAACGATAATGGTACGCGTCATTCACTTTGTTTATCTAAGCACATTGTTCCGAGTTTCGTACGCTTATTCTAATCACTTCTTAAAATTAAATATAACAATTTGTTGTATACAGGTTGTTCTAAATTTATATGCCCGAGGTTGAGAAAATTAAAAATATTTTATATTAAATTGAATTTTGTTTATAATTATCAACTTTTAATTTTCATATCAAATAGAAATATAACAAATCCCCGCCTTGTATTCGATAAAATTTATCTGCATTTTTAAATAAATTTTCTCGAGGCAAAACCAACTCCCTGTATATTTCCTTACTTTAATCTACGTCTTATACCCCTTCTTCTTGTATTACTCTAATTAGTCCCACCTGTAGAGTAATTGTTTCCTTATTTTCAGTGTCCTCATCCTGTGTTAGAGTGTCGGCTATTATGTTGTCTTTCCCTTTTTCCCATATTAATCTTCTGTCTTTTTCCTCAGATTTTTCACATACTTTTATCGTGTATTCTGCATCCTCGTTTTCATATGCCTCCTCTTCAAATGCCACTGTTTCGATCATATCTTTTTCGCTTTCATTTTTTTGCTTTATTTCTTCTTCTCCTGAGCTCGTCTCTTCTTTTGAGGAATCCCAGGTTTCCTTTGTTTCTGATACTCTCAAATTTTCTTCTTCTGGGCTCAACTCTTCTTTTGAGGAGCCACAGGTTTCATTTTCTTTTGTCTTTTTCTGACTTTTTCTCCCTTTTCTTCTTTGTCCTTGCTTCGTTGCCAAATTCATTTCCACTGTTTGTTCTTTACCTGATTCGTCCGTATTTTGTTTCTCCTGTTCCTTGTTCTGTTCTTCTTCTTTTTCTTCTGTTAGATTCATCGTATTATTTTTAAAATCTATCACTACATGTTTTTCTGCCAATTCGTCAACTCCTACTATCATGTCATGTGACATGTTTGGCATTATTACACATTGTAGTGCATACATCTTCTTACCCAGTCGTACCATTACTCGTATGCCTTCATTTATAGTTGCCAATGTCCGTTTGTTTGCGCCCACTAAATTTACCCTAGGTATTTTGTAAATTAAATTTGTTAAGTTAACTTCTTCTATTAGTTTTCTGTTGACCAATGTTATTTCAGATCCAGTGTCTATCATAATTTTAATTGGTTTCTCGTTGATAAATCCATCCACAAATTTTAAATTAACTCCATTTTTCTTTTCGTTGTTTCTTGCCAATTTAATAAACTCCTTGGGGTTACAAAAGATTCCTGTTTGATTTTTGGTTTTTAGTGAGCGCCGTCGTGAAAAAACGCCGGTTGCTCATCGTTGTTTATATTTTCGTCATAATGTCTCTCTCCGTCATATCCATCTGTCTGGGTATTATTTACTTCTCTTCTATTTTCTCTTGGTCTGTCGGATCTGTTTCGGTTTTCTTGATATCCCTGTTCATTTTGTCTACCATTATTTCTGTTTTCTTGATTTGAGCGTGTGGTGTTTCTATTCTGGTATTCTCGATTTCTGTCCTCATTCCATTGCCTATTTCTTTGTTCATAATTTCCTCTTCCGTTGTCTCTATTTTCGTTTTCCCTTCTGGGATTAAAATCTCGTCTTGTATAGTCCCTCCTATTTTGATTTCTATCTCTGTAATCCTGTGTTTCTCGGGGCCTGTAATCTTCTCGCGACCTTCTTGATTTTGTTTCTCTTACACGTAATTCTCTTATTTGTAGGAATTGGCATAAACTATCTATGTCTTTGTAGTTTTGCAATGTGATATGGTCTTCCAGCGTTTCTTCGAAATGTCTTGCAATCAGTTCGACTAATTGTTCCGATGAGTAATTATATTGTAAATGTTTTGCGTTATAGTAAATTTGTAATGCATATGTCCTTTCTGATATACCCATCCTATCATTGTATTTCCCATTTTGCAATTCCTTGTTAATTTCCAATTGTTGGACTTTTCCCCAGAAATAATTCAAAAATTTTTGTTCAAATTGTTGCCAACTGTCAAATTCTTCTTCTTTGCAATCGAACCATAGGCTTGCTTCATTTTTGAGATGGTTTCTGATAGTTTCTTTTGCTGTTTCGAAATTTCCGATGTGCTGTATTTTCTTTTTCAGGCTATTTATGAACGGCACTGGGTGTAATCTTCTTACATCCCCGCCAAACCTTATCTTCACGTCATCTGTGCTATGTATAACCATTTCTCTTCTTTCTCCGACATTTTGTTGCGTCCGGTTTTCGGTGACTTGTTTTTCTATTTCTGTGATTCTTTTTTCCACTTCTTCTCTGTCTACTTGAATAGCATTTTCCAACTTATTTTCCAAATTTTCTAGTTCCTTTTTCTGGCCATTCGTTAACTCCTTTATTTTATCTTGAATTTTCATTTCATACTTTTCTATGCGTTCCTCCATTTTCTTGTTGTTCTCTTCTATGGCTTGTTTTGTTTCCTTCTGATTTTCTTGCATTATTCTTTTTGTTTCATCCATTTTTTGATCCAATTTTTGTTGTGTTTCATCCATTTTTCGTTGTGTTTCCTCCATTTTTTGATCCACTTTATCCATTTTCTTTGATGTTTCTTCCTGATTTTTCTCCATTGTTTGTTTTGTTTCTCTTTGATTGTCATCCAGTTTTTGTTGTGTTTCATCCATTTTCTGTTCCATTCTTTGTGACTGGAGTTGCATCATTTGTAATAATTTATCTATTCCTGATAATTCTTGCTGTTCTGATGCCATGATTGTCGTGTCTAAAATATCTTCTTGGTCTGAATGTTCTTTTTGTTTTTTGTTATCCTTGCTTTGGCTTCTTGTCACAGACATTTGTTTTCAAGAAGTATTATCCCCGCCAAATATGAAATTTTACTAGTATGTTACCAATACGACTTTTTTTTTACCCAAATATTATAAATTGTCAATAAATATATCAAATGTAAATATCGTAAAAATAAAATATTAAATCAGTTATGTAAAATTTGTACCTAAAGAGATCTAAAATTTTATGTTATCAAATGTAAGTATCTCACTTTTTACCACAGGCATATAAATTTTCAAATACCGGCTTTACTCTTTCTATCCTTCAAATTTGCCACTAGAAATACTTTACAATGCTTTCCACGTTGGACGACAGTTGATGTGAGATTATTGATATGAGATAATATTCTTATATGTTACTTAATTTAATCAATGTATTAATACTAATCCAATTAATTAACCAGATCACATATCAATATGTTTTCAATCTCAGGGCGAATTATAAATTAATTACTTACTTCCGTGGCTTCTAAATATTTCTTAATGGTTCCTAATCGGGATAGAAAAGAAAAGAGTAAAAAAAAATACACATATGGGTCACAATTATAATCAAAATATTTTTTATTTTATTTAAAAGGCAATCAATGCTTAATATTTGCTATTTCTTATTATTCTTAAACATAACATTTACAAATGGGAATCTTATTTCCTTTTGGTTTTCAATTGAAAGTTTTTATTAACATTTAACTATTAGTAGTTATTAGGAACAACTCTATTTAAGTTTGATGAAGCTTTTCTGATATTATTGATTATGTTATTCAATTTTTTATGTGGAATTTAATACGAAAAACCCATACATTCATGTCCAAACAAATGAGACTGACCTTTTCCTGGTGAACTGAAAATGTCCTCACACAAGACCCGTTTCCTGCTATCCTTGGCTGCGATCAAACCTCGTCCTGGCTTCCAGTAATGTTCTCCTTTGAAAAACTAGCTCGTATAGCTCTCGTTCCTGCGTCTGTCGTGATGCTGTGTTCTACCTTTCTCGAAACTGCTATCAGCTACCGGGACACTCTTGGCTCAAGGAGGTTCTTTTACTCTCGACCTGGCCTACTTCTCGTTCCACGATAGATACTCCACACTCACGGAACTACATCGGCTTTCTCACTCTCCGTACACTACCGTCTACTACTCGACTTCACTTCTCCACAGCTCAAAACATTCTGCTCTCACTTTGTCATCCATTCCCCTACTTTCTAAATATCCCTTCCAGATTCACAAATCAATCTTCCACCACCAACTCTCATTCGTAATATTCCTCAAAACCAATTTTTAATCTTTCTAAATATGCTTAATGGATTTCAAAAGAAAATATTTAATTCCCATTCTAAAATACTTTCTAACTATTTACAAATTTTAATGACCTATTCTCTCTTTCAAATGAGTCTTATTTAGCATAGGCTAATGATCGAAACCTTCCGCGAAAAACGATAATGAACTATCATCTATTTCACTGAGTTTTATTTAGCATAGGCTAATGATCGACCTTCCGAGAAGAACGATAATGGTACGCGTCATTCACTTTGTTTATCTAAGCACATTGTTCCGAGTTTCGTACGCTTATTCTAATCACTTCTTAAAATTAAATATAACAATTTGTTGTATACAGGTTGTTCTAAATTTATATGCCCGAGGTTGAGAAAATTAAAAATATTTTATATTAAATTGAATTTTGTTTATAATTATCAACTTTTAATTTTCATATCAAATAGAAATATAACAGTACGTTTATAACGATCATTTCCACCTCCACTAGTTTCATCTCTTTTTGTTTCGCAATATATTATGTTTTCCATCTTTTGCGCTATTTTTCCGGTTATTAGGTTGCTCATCACTGTATAATGCAATTATATAATAATATAATATATTATATTAATGCAATATACAATATAATAGGTATTTACTATAGTATTAAAAAGAACCTTATGTTTTTAATACTAATTCTTTTTAATTATTTACGATTGTATGATTTCTTATGATTTTATCACATAATGTACCGTTGCAGCGTTGCCATACTTATCGCTTTCGCTTGTTTATAGGGACGACCAACAAACTGTCTGACGTCACAACCGATTCCGCCCGTTGAAAGCATAATTTAAATTCTGCAGTTTTTAATTGCTTATATTTATTTCATAATAACAAAATATGAGTTTTTTTGTAAACTGGGGTTCTTTTAACAGCATTAAATAACGTTTATCAGTAATATTTCTGGAATATAATTATTATGCAAGTTCCCTATTACACGTATATACAGGGTGTCCCGAAAAGATTGGTCATAAATTATACCACACATTCTGGGGTCAAAAATAGTTCGATTGAACCTAACTTACCTTAGTACAAATGTTCTCATAAAAAAAGTTACAGCCCTTTGAAGTTACAAAATAAAAATCGATTTTTTTTTAATATATTGAAAACTATTAGAGATATTTTGTTGAAAATTGACATGTATCATTCTTATGGCAGAAACATCTTAAAACAAAATTATAGTGAAATTTGTCCACCCCATAAAAATTTTATGGGATTTTTGTTCCGTTAGACCACCCAAACTTTTGTGTACGTTCCAATTAATTCAGTAGTGTAGTATTTTTTCGATAAGATAGTTTTTATCGAGATGTGCCTTCTTTTTTAATATGTTTACGTAAAAATTTTATGGGGGTTTTGTTCCTTTAAACCCCCCAAATGTTTGTGTACGTTCCAATTAAACTATTATTGGGGTACCATTAGTTAAACACAGTGTTTTTAAAACTTTTTTGCCTCTTAGTCTTTTTTTGATAAGTCACCTTTTATCGAGATGTGGCTTCTTTTTCAAAATATACCTAAAAATATAAATTATAAATAAATTTTCAGATTATTAACAGGTTTCTATAATCGTACTTATAAAATATGTGGTGGATTCGACAAATATTCAAAATATCTCGATAAACACTAGCTTATCGAAAAAGTACAAAGAGGTAAAAAAGTTTTAAAAACATTGTGTTCAACTAATGGTGCCACAATAATAATTTATTTGGAAGGTACACAAAAGTTTGGGGGGGTTTAAGGGAACAAAACCCCATAAAATTTTTATGGGGTGCACAAATTTCACTTTAATTTTTTTTTAAGATGTTGCTGTCATAGGAATGCCACATGTCCATTTTCAATAAAAAATCTCGAAGAGTTTTCGATATATGAAAATAAAACGATTTTCATTTTGTAACTTCAAAGGGCTGTAACTTTTTTTGTGTGCACTATTGTATATAGGTAAGTCAGGTTCAATCAACCTATTTTTGACCCCAGAATCTGTGGTATAATTTATGACCAATCTTTTCGGGACACCCTGTATAAAGTAACATTGTGATTCCTGTTCACATGGAGTCCATAACCTATGTTGTCAATGTGTGGTTGTCACGTCACAGCTGTCACTTGTGGTTCCGTTTACCAAGTGCAACGTTGCCAAGTATATGCGTACATGAGAACCATACATAACAGCACAGAGCGGCTTTAGAAAGGGACGTGGAGTACAAGATCGTATTTTCACGGTAAAACAAATAATTGAAAAAACTTTGCTGTCTAAAAACTAAGCATATATGACCTTCATAGACCTGGAAAAGGCATTCGACAGACCAACAGTTAGTCCAAATTAACTGTTTTTAAAACCATATATAGACCTGTACATACATAATGATGCGAATCATGGATACTAACTAGAAGACTAAAGAGTAAGATACAAGCCCTAGAGATCAAGTATTTACGAAGAGTTAGATAAGTGACAATGAGAGACAGAATAAGAAACACAGATATACGGACAGACCTTGAGGCGAAGTCAGTACTTGAGTATATTGAAGAAAAACAACTAAGCTGGCGGGGACACATGAAAAGAATGAAAGACAACATACCGGTGAAGAAAATATGGGAAGCTAGGATACAAAAGAAAAGAAATAGAGGAAGACCTAGAGAAGATTGGGATACAACAGTCGCAAAAATCATTCAAAGGGAGGGAAAAACAATAGCAGAAGCAAGCAGATTACCATACAACAAGAAACAATGGTCATCATTTGTACACACGTGAAAAGAATTGCCAGTCCCGACATTGAAAAGTAAAAGGGACAAAAAAAAACGATGTATATATAAGAAAATACTTATGTAGTTAAGATTGTTGGTACGTTCATTATTAGTAAAAATATACAATATTCTATGTAGTTGGATTTACTGAAACATTTGCTTTGATTAAACATTGTACTATTTTTACAGTTGCAGTTGATTTGTTACCATTACTAATATGAATTTTTCTGATGAAGACTGATTAATATATTTTTTGTGCTAACAGAGTATAATAACACTGTGCTAGTAGCAATAAAAATTTATCATCGGCAATTCTCTAAAATCTAAAATCTAATAGATGACAACCAAGAAAAAAACTTTTCAAAATTTACTAGAACGGTTTCAATGGACTCGCTTAGAATACGAGAAATCTGATCGAACAAAAACTATTGTAAATCATTAAAATTAATTACACGTAATCCTTAGTGTCACTGAGAATCTGCATATTAGTACGAACGTTCTCGTAATCTAAGTGTCTAGTCCGTCGAAACCGTTCTAGTAAACTTTGAAAAGTTTCTCTTCTTGGTTGTCGTCTATCAAAGAATTGCTGATGATAAATTCTTATTACTACTAGCACATTTGTGTTAATCTCTCCGAAAACAAAAACCATATCAATCAGTTCCGCGTTAGAAAAATTCATATGAGTAATGGTAACAAAGCACCTGAAACTAAAAAATAGTATACCTAACGTAAAATATTTAGCAAGTTTAGTGTCAAAATCATAGCCAACTATACTTCATCTAATTTACTAACCGTTGCACGTCATCCGCGTCATAGCCTTTGACGTCGCATGATACCAACACGCAATATTTAGGCAGTAGGTGTGTTCTTTTTTAGAATCACGTTGCCGAATACACTGGAATTACAGCCACTAGACATATTTTATTATATACGCGTAGAAATAATATTTGAAGATTTCTATGAATGATAACCTAAAGAAACACACAATAACATGTTTCATTTAATTTGTATAAATGGATTATAAAGCGTTTTTATGAAGCACATTTACTCTAATCACACTGTAACTGTAATCGAACGAAGGTGACATTTTAGAATAAATTGGTAACATTTATTTGACAGTTGCGGTGATGACACTTCATATTTGTTTATATTCTCTCTCTCTCTAAGTATCTGTTTTATTATATTTACTGTTTTTATTATTTACTTTACTATAAAAACATCCTCTACTATAAAAATATAAATTTCACCTAATTTTATCACGACTTGGAATAATCGAGGTATCTGACAACTTTTTTAGTTGTTATTGTAGACATATACAAAGAAACCTACCGGCTTCATGCCAAGAGTTCGGAGCCGTTTTTTAATTATTAACAATGCAGTGCAAAAGCGCTTGCACTGCAAATCTTAAAAGATTATAACTTAATTCTTGTTCTCTATTTCTTAAGTTTTTACTTATTTACATTGAATATTAATTTGTTTTGTTGTATAATTCACGTTTATAATAATTATGTGATCTATTTGATTTAAAATGGATTCAGGATTTTTTTATACTTTGGCAACTATGTCAACTTAGATTTCTGGCGTAGATAATGACGTGCAACGGTAAGTAAATTAGACGGACTGTAGGTAGAATATTGTATATTTTTATTAATATTTTACGTATTAACAATCTTAACTACGTAGTTATTTTCTTATTTTAATCAATATTAATAAATTAAGGGTCAGTCCAGATAAATATGTATTTATTTTCCAAAATTTATTTTTGATTGAATATTTTCACGGCCATCCTAATAAAATTTCACGTCAGTTTTGTTGCAATTAATGCTTGGCTTAAATAATGACGAATAACTCACAAATTAAAGCAGTTCTGTATATGGATTGCTTAAGAAATAAAAAATTATCATAAAATATCATTTTATTACAATACTAAAATACAGGGTATTCCATTCAAAAAAACTCAGAAAATACTCATTCCGAGTTTCGACCAACCCTGTATACCAAAATTTAACATTTCGCTGTATTCAAAATTTTTAATAATAGTTAAACTATATCAAAAATCATTTGGACATAAATAGAGTTTTTGATGTCAAATCAGTACAATTCTACAGGGTGTGAATGTTGCTACGAAAATGATTAAAAAACGTAATTATCTTTTAAACTACCCTGTATAATATTACAAAACCTCACATTTTAAGAAAGAAGACATCGAGGAGCATAAAAAAAATTAAAAATATAAAATCCCTTTAAAAAGTTATAAGCAACTTCTGGAAGAAGAAAAGATGAAAATATTTTCAATAAATAGTTCACTCTTCAAAATCCCTTAATCTCAATTTTCATGGTTCAGTTACGTTTAGCTCTCGAGATATTTCTAAGTAGCTCTTTATCTGCCTCACCCTGTAGATATTTATATATAAATCGAAATAATATACACCAGCATTTCTTGCACCAATCTAATTTCAAAAAGGAGGAATGGAGTGAAGGAATGCAATAAAAACAGTTTCCATTTATTTTATCAAGTGAAAGGCTTTTCCCACTTCTGAATGTCACTTTCTTTCGAACTTCATTCAAGATCAAAACGGTTTCAAGTCTGTTGTTCGTCACAATTAATGGATCCCTTTCACATGGATCTTGGCTTATTAGAAATAAAGGCTCAGAACTACCCAAAAGGTTGACAAAAAACATAAAGAAAAAGGAAGTGAGAATAAAGAGCTATGAGGAATATCTCTTAAGACAATTATTTGTTAAATAAAATAATTAACAATAAAATGAAAAAAATATTAGAATGTGTATACCTATATATACTTTATTATAAAATTTATTAAACAAATAAAAAATAGGATTATTTTCTAATTGTTGTTCTTTCACAAATGATATTCTGTCGTTTATTAATTTGGTTAAAATATTCGTCATTATTTTCAGCGTGGTGTTTAGTAGATTGATTCCCCTTTGTCTATAATTTTTCGGTTCTTTTTTGTCACTTTTTTTAAACATCAGTATTAGTACGCTTATTTTCCATTTTTTAGGTACTTTATTAGACTTGGTGGTACAGACACATATTCAAGAAAGCAAAAAAGCAACAAAAAAGCAAAAAAAAGCACATAGAAGAATGCAAACTGGACACTAGAAGGAGAAAGACCAGGGGGGAGATTCATTATACGATAGTAGGAATTAGCTAAATAGATAATGAGAGAAAGGAAGGGATGGAAATTCCAAATTAAAAATTCCTTATTATTACCGTTTTACTATCGGATATTCTTACGATCTTTGTATAGTCTTATGTTTTCAGGTGAGCAAAATGCCTTGAAAATCCCATTCACCTTGCGATTTGTTGTGAATAAAGAGCTTATTTTCCGAGACTAATTTCAAAAATTAATAAGTTACCTATTAGTTGTTTTTAATCTTCTAACCCTGCAATTTGCATAAGATATGATGATAATATCTACTGTATTATTTTTTTATTCTTCAAATAAACCTTGACGATTGTAAAGTGATCTTTTTGACGATGCTTCTCGAGAAAATGCTACACATATACACTATATGTGACAACCAGTTAGACAGAGGTCCCAATATACTGAAATCAGAAGTTAAAAAAGCAATATAGGGCAGTCAATGAGGGTATTTGGCTCCGAATTCCATTCCTAGTAAATCGATTCACTTGATATTTTCACAGAAAGTAGGGAATAGTTCAAGAAACAAAGTCTACCCTATACCGATGAGCGCTTTTATCTTGGGGGTGGTTCCCACCCCTTCTCGGGGGTGGAAAATTTTTTGGTTAAAATAACTACGGAAGTGGCTAGAGAACCTAATTCTAAGCAAAAACTGTTCTATAATTTTTTTTCGAAAACTCAATACTTTTTGAGTTATTCGTGGTTGAAAATTGGCTATTTTTATTGAAAAATGGCACATTTTCGGTCGGTTTTTTGCGAATACCGTAAAAACTATGCATCTAACGAAAAAACTATATAAAATATTTTTGTAGCTTATAAAAAACAAAGAGATTGGTTCCTTCATAAATCTTCTAATTATAATATAAAAAGAGATATGGTAGGTGAGACGAGTTTGTTTTTTTGGTGAATGCTCAAAACGGTGTATTCAACCTGAAATAACAGAGAAACGGTCGATTATAGGTATATAATGCTACTAAAGCCTTTTGTAGTGCTTGAGAAAAACTTTAAAATGACCAATATTAAATGTCGATTACATTCAAACTAAGCGACATATGCTCCAAAAAATATTGATGACTAATGTATTTTACGAAAAAATGAGATGTATAGTAAACCCCTCATCCAACAGAATTTAAATGCGTCGTTTTCCTTCTAGAATACTTTTTATTATAGGGTTATTTCTATGTTAAAAAAGTTAGACGGGTTTAAAATGAATGATTTTAAAAAAAAGATAGGATCAACTTATAGAGCGCATTTTGAAATTTTCTTAAAAATCTTTCTTCTTCTCCATTTAACTCGAAAATTGTAAGAGATACGAAAAAAAGATCCCACACTAAAATGTAGGGTATCTTCAGATAAAAATTTTGTTTTTATTTTTCATTACTGTATCTCTTATCGTTTTCAAGTTACATGGAGAGAAAAGAAGATTTTTAAGAAAATTTCAAAATGCGCTCTATAATTTGATATTATTTTTTTCAGATTATCATTCATTTTAAACCCGTCCAACTTTTTGAACATAGAAATAACACTATAATAAAAAGTATTGTAGAAGGAAAACTTCTCATTTTTTCTTAAAACATATCTCGCTTAGTTTGAATGTAATCGACATTAAATATTGCTCATTTTAAAGGTCTTCTCAAGCACTTTTTGGTAGCATTTACTGGTACACAAGGTTTTGGTAGCATTATACACCTATAATTGATCGTTTCTCTGTTATTTCAGGTTAAATACACCGTTTTGAGCATGCACCAAAAAAACAGACTCGTTTCACCCACCATATCTCTTTTTGTATTATAACTAGAAGATTTGTGAAAGAACTAGTCTCTTTGTTTTTTATAAGCTTCAAAAATATTTTATATAGTTTTTTTCGTTAGATGCATAGTTTTTAAGGTATTCGCAAAAAACCGTCCGAAAAGGTGTCATTTTTCAATGAAAATAGCCAATTTTCAACCATGAATAACTCAAAAAGTATTGAGTATTCAAAAAAAAATAGAACAGTTTTTACTTAAAATTAGGTTGTCTAGCCACTTCCGTAGTTATCTTAACAAAAAAATTTCCACCCCCGCGCAGGGGTGGGAACCACCCCCAAGACAGAAGCGCACATCGGCATAGGGTAGACTTTGAATTAATAGATAAGTATAGGCTATTCCCAAAATTTCATTAAAATCCATGCAGTAGGATATAATTCGGAGGTAATATCCTACTCTTGCTCCCATTGACTGGCGTAATATAACAAGTCAAAAATAATACAGGACCAGGACCAGATCAAATTCCTGCTGAGCTATTTAAACTTTTGGACTTTAGGAAAGCCTAACTATACCCTATACCAGACAATTGGCTGGAGTCAATGTTTATAACATTATTAAAGAAAAGCAGGCCATCTAAATGCAACGATTTTAGACTAATAGACGGAGAGCTAGAGCCGAAAAATCATCGTCATAAGTAATATGGAGTTTTTCCTGTGAAATGAGTCCATTGTATATTGACAATTATGACCCCTTTCAGGCTGACACCTCAGTGGATACAGCAAGTAGCAATAAGGGATGAAAGCGGAAAGTTAGTGCAGTCGTTAAAGGTTTTCACCTCCTATTTTGTTAAACCTCCATCGATTTGCATGAAAATTGGTAACTAGTTAGAGCATAGCTCAAGAAATCAAACTGATATGGTGCCAACTTGCACTTTTACCCTGGTGGTGAATACCACCCCTTTCCGCGGGTGAAAACAATTTTTTAAAAATAACCCCACAAATCCATAGAGAGCCAATTTTTAAGTAAAATTTGTTATATCATGTTATTAAAATAAATCAATACTTTTTGAGTTATTAAAGATCAAAGATTTGCCTATTTAAGAGCATATGCGTGAAGTTATGGATGATAAAAAGAACATATTAATTAACTGTATGTTAGTAAAATATTACTTTTATATTATTTCGATATTTAATTGAATTTTTTCTATCAATATAAACTGAATATGTCCAGAAACTGGGGGTGTCCAATAATGGGTACATTTGACATATTCGAATAAACTTTTGCAAAATTTATAATATCGAAATAATATAAAAATAATATTTTAGTAACATACAATTAATTATTAATATGTTCTTTTTATCATCCGTAAATTCACGCATGTGCTCTTAAACAGACAAATGTGTGATCTTTAATAACTCAAAAAGTATTGATTTATTTTAATAACATGATATAACAAATTTTACTTATAATTTGTCCCTCTATCGATTTGGGGGGTTATTTTTAATAAAATAATTTTCACCCCCGAGAAGGGGTGGTATCCACCCCCAGGGTAAAAGTGCAAGTTGGCACCAAATCATTTTTATTTCTTGGGGTATGTTCTAACTAGTCACCAATTTTCATGCAAATCAATGGAGGTTTAACAAAATAGGAAGAGAAAGCCTTGAAAGACTACACTTAACTTTCCCCTTTCATCCCTTATTGCTACTTCCTGTATTCACTGAGGTGTCAGCCTGAAAGGGGTCATAATTATCAAAATACAATAGACACATTACACATGCCAAACTCCATATTACTTATGACGATGATTTTTCGGCTCTAGCTCTTAGACTATAATAAGTTTGATGAGTCACACACAAGATACTTTTACAAATTAAGCAAAACCGAGCATTCCTTCTGCCCGAAAGTAGAATGGGTAATAAGCGATTTGTATTTAGAAATGGATTGGGAACTAGAGAGATACAAAAGACGCGGTTTCCTATTTGCTTTCCATGTTTGTCGGTCCTGTGCCACTAATTCCCATTATCCCACTACCATTTTCTCCAGATCTTCTTTCAACGCATCTTTCCACCTTTTTCTAGGCCGTCCTACAGACCATCTTCCATCTGGCCTTTCCCAGAATACATTATTTATAATGCGATTGTCGTTACTGCGTATCACACGCCCTGCCCATCTGAGTCTATTGGCCTTTATATATCTGATCAGATTTTCCTTACCGAATAGAGACTCTAACTAGTTACTATATCTGCGCGCCTCTATTCGTTTTTCACACTGTCTCTGCAAGGGCCATATATCATTCGAAGGATTTTACGTTTCCACACCAACAATTTATTTATTTCTCTTTTTATTAGCGTCCATGTTTCGCTTCAATACGCGACTGCTGGTCGTATTATGGTCTTATATATATCTTGATTTTTGCATATCGTGAAAGAAGATTTGACATAATTAGATGTTGCATTGCAAAGAAGGATCTGTGTCCTGCCATTATTGACGTTTCAACTTCTCGATCTATTTTGTTATCGTTTGTGATTGTTCTCCTAGATATTTAAATTCTTCAACCACTTCGAAGCTATGATCGTTTATAATAATGTTTTACCTTATTCGCCGTCGTTTTTGTTTTGCGACGACCGTGTATTTTGTTTTGTCTTCATTTATTTTTAGACTGATGTTTAATGCAGCTTCTTCAAAGCTCGAGAAAATATCCTTAACTTCTAATGTTGATTGTGCCACTGCATCTACGTCATCGGCAAAGGCGAGTAAGATTTTTGCTCCCCGAGCAGTTATGTCTGGTTTGATTTTTGGATAAATTTTTCGCATGACATATTCCAAGGCCAGGTTAAACAACAATGGGGACAACGGATCTCCCTGTCTCAGTCCAGAATTTACGCTGAAAACATTTTATACTTTTCCCCTATTCTAACTTGTGCAAAGGAGTTACTTACACACATTTGTGTTACCGCAATTAGTTTCTTGGGTACGCCGAGCTCGATCATTGCCATAGTGTTACACGATTAATTGAATCACAAGCATGTTTGAAATCTATAAAGATCTGATGCCCGTCTTGATTATACTCCCAATACTTTTCAAGCATTTGTCTCATAGTAAATATTTGATTAATAGTCGATTTTCCAGGCCTGAAACCACACTGGTAGTCACCGACTATTTCTTCGGCGTATGGTAGTAATCTTTTTAATTAGCTATTATGATAATGATAGCCACGAAATATATCTATAGTAGTAAAAATATCCTGTACTTACCATAAACTTAGTTAAAAAACTTAAAAGACTGTTGTTTACCTGAAAAAAAAAAATTAAATTGAATAACTGTGGTGAAAAATCTAAGCAGAAGTTAACAAACATTTGTACAATATTTATGCCATTTCAACAATTTTTTAAAAGAAATATTTGGTTTCTGCACTTTTATCTAAACCAGATAGTTTATAATTACATTCTGCAGTTACAGTGCATATTTGATATAAAAAAACTAAATAACAATAAACTGTACGCCTATTATAAAGAGGAAAACTAAAAAGAAAATATCTACTATTTAACATATTTAACTATACTATTTAACAGTGATTTACCACTAACTCCTAAAGTTTAAATGTCATTTTATTGTCATCATTGTAAAAATTGTAATATTATAATTGTTTCGTCTCTCCACATACAGTGAGAACGTTTGAGTTGGAATAAATTCATTATCTCGAGAAGGGGCAAATTTGGAGAGAAATCCTGAGACAGGTCGATTTTTATTTTTAAATGATTACTTTTTGGCATATTATGTATATTATACTAGTGACGTCATCCATCTGGACATGATGACGTAATCGATGATTTTTTTAAATGAGAGTAGGAATCGTGTGATAGCTCATTTAATTCTCTATTTAGTAATATAAACGTTAACATAATTGCGTGCATTTTGGCTTCGACAGAAAGCGCTACCAACGCTACAATGTAAAAGACCAAATAAATTAATAAATGGTACATACAAGAGCACAAATCGTTCTCCCTCTGGTTATGAATTGGCATTCAATAGGATGATACATGTTTCGGCCTCTCATAGCCATCGTCAGCCATCCGAGCTGAATGCAAACACACAACCAGGAATGGAACGCCTTGTCCTGAAACTACACGATTTCAATGAGAACGTACAAGAGCGCCGTCTACTCTGATGGCTGTGCAATAGGCCTTCTCCAAAAGAGACGGTTCCCATTTTCTCTTGTACTGTATACAGTGTTGCGACTAAAATGCACGCAAAATTGTATACAGTACAAGAGAAAATAGGAACCGTCTCTTTTCGAGAAGACCTATTGCACAGCCATCAGAGTAATGGCGCTCTTGTACGTCCTCACTGAAATCGTGTAGTTACAGGACAAGGCGTTCCATTCCTGGTTGTGTGTTTGCATTCAGCTCGGATGGCTGACGATGGCTATGAGAGGCCGAAACATGTATCATCCTATTGAATGCCAATTCATAACCAGAGGGGGAACGATTTGTGCTTTTGTATGTACCATTTATTAATTTATTTGGTCTTTTACGGTAACATAATTATTTATACAGGGTGTCTAAAATTTTTTTTAATTAAATTAATTGAGACAAAAAGAAGAATTAATTTAATTCATTTGTTTCAAAATACATTTGAGTGCTGTCAGAAAACAGAAAGAAATGTTTATTTGACAAATAAACATTGTTTTTTGCTTAAATTCAATGTTAAAACTAACTGCCACCCACCTGTCTTTTCGCAGTTTGAACATTGAATTTGAACATTGAACATCTTTTTCTGACAGCAGTAAAATGTATTTTGAATTAAATAACTTGTTTACATTCTTCTTGTGTAAATTAATTTAATAAAAAAAAATGTTGTACCCCCTGTATAAATAATTATGTTAATGTTTATATTACTGAATAGAAACTTAAGTAACCTTTCAAATGAGCTACCAAGCAAACCCTACTCTCATTTAAAAAAATTATCGATTACGTCATAACGCTCAGATAGATGACGTGACTAGTATGATACATATGCGAAAAATGTTGTTCTGAAGCTATTTCCTTGTGGCATTTTTATAATTACGTATTTTTTATGGGAAATAAGCCACAATTTTACTAAAAAATGAATTTATTAACGTTTCGAAGCCCAAATCGGGTTTCGTTGTCAAAATACAAAATACTATTAAATTTTATAATAAATTAAGTTAATAAATTCATTTTTTAGTAAAATTGTGGCTTATTTCCCATAAAAAATACGTAAATATGCGAAAAAGTCACGATTTAAAAATAAAAATAGACCTGTCTCAGTATTTCTCTCCAAATTCGCCCATTCTCGAGATAATGAATTTATTTCAACTCAATCGTCCTCATTGAATATTTCTATTTTATTTCTATTATATATGTTATTCTTCTTCATTTTTATATTTAGTTTAAATTAACTGTGTGTATGTCTTTGCTACGTTACCAAATATTTTCCTGTAGATACCGCCCCTAAGGCTACGGCTCCACGGGCGAGAAATTGACGCTAGCAGTAGCCTTAAAACGAACTTAAGGTTCCGCGGAACGGAAAAGGAATAGCCGAACTGTACCGACTACAGGACTTGTGCGTAGTCGGTTCAGTTCGGCTATTCCTATTCCGTTCCGTAGAACCTTAAGGCTACGGCTCCACGGGCGGGAAATTGACGCTAGCAGTAGCAGTAAAATGAATTTAAGGTTCCGCGGAACGGAATAGGGATAGCCGAATTGTACCGATTACAGGACTTGTGCGTAGTCGGTTCAGTTCGGCTATTCCCATTCCGTTCCGCGGAACCTTAAGTTCATTTTACTGCTACTGCTAGCGTCAATTTCCCGCCCGTGGAGCCGTAGCCTAAGGCTACGGCTCCACGGGCGAGAAATTGACGCTAGCAGTAGCCGTAAAACGATCTTAAGATTCCGCGGAACGGAATAGGAATAGCTGAACTGAACCGACTACGCACAAGTCCTGTAGTCGGTACAGTTCGGCTACTCCTATTCCGTCCCGCGGAACCTTAAGTTCGTTTTACGGCTACTGCTAGCGTCAATTTTTCGCCCGTGTAGCCGTAGCCTAACAGATTTAAGGAACGCAAAGCTTCCAAAGCGATCAAACATATGGACAGTAATGTCCTAACATTCATAAGTAAAAGAACAGAGTTTTATAAACTTTCAAACCTATCCAAAAGTGCAAGAAAAGCAGCTCAATTGCATCCCAGTCGACTGGAGATGAAGAAGACGAGCGATTCAACATCAAAGGTACCGTAAAATATTTATACATGCACACAGATTCATTTACACTAAATATAAAAACAGATAGGAACAAAATACTGAATAAAAATAAAATAGAAATATATGTAAAACAAAATCAATGGGAAAATCCCAGTAGCTGGCTGTATACCATAATTAAAATTGGTCTATGTCCATTGAACTGGCAAGAACCACAAGTTTTTATCGAGCAGGGAACCATATTGCCCTTTAAGCAATCCTAACACATTCAATCTTTTAAATCGACTTGGAGTCGCTATAAATATTATATAAGTACCATGTAAACCATATTTCTCGATGTTACCAATTTCATAAGGTTGCTAGTTTCATCTACTAAGCAGAACGCACTGAAGATGATCTGATCTAGATCGAAAACGTTTTGCGAATCCTTTTGGATGACTTTTAATGGTTTTTTCTATTCTCTTTTTTCTAAGAACTTCATTATGATACAGATTTTCATTAAGATACAGATTTTTAACCAATAGATTCGCGATAAAGGTGGTACACGCGCAGTGACCAATGGCGAGTCAAATACATACGCTTTGACAGTTCTCAATATGTAAGCAAACCGTCAAACTGACAAACTACTAAATTTATTTGTGTTACAAAATTAATAAATTTGAATATATTTTTTGTTGTGAATGATCATAGAAAAAATAGTGTATACAACTTGCATTTAATTATCATTATGAAGATCGTACTCTCTATGAAACTCGCCGCATACGGCTCGTTTCGTAACCCTCATGCTCGCTTCATAATAACCATCATTAAATGCTTGTTGCATAATATACTATTAATAAACTTTTTTATACCATTGTACAAACGAAGTTTTTTATTTATGTATGATTTTTTAGAAATATGTATATGTGGAGGGAGAGAACAACAAATATAAAACGCAAAGGAGTAAGCATTCTAACTACACGACTTTTCTTGGTATTTTACGCTGTAAAATCTGGATGAAAAACCTCAGTTTCTAAATTATGACGTCGGTTAATTAGCAAAGACATACATATTCTCCCCTATTGTTATGCAGACGCCCGCTACTCTAACACATCTGGACTTAATTGCAATTGTACCAGTCAACTAAGACCGACTTGTCATTATCACGACTCCATTTATACGTAGCCGTCACACCCCACACATTCGCAGACGGAATTCACCCCCTTAATGAAAGGATAAATTTTCTTGCAGACTGAATCGATTTCCATCTCCGGACAGGGTCTTGTTTGTTAACCTTTAGCCGTAATATACACTCACCGGAACAATTAAAACCGCCCACCTTGTATTTCTTTCAATTTGATAAGATTGTCAATCTTGGACCACATTTTATGAAAATTACGATGATTATTTAATTCATAGGAGATTCTGCCCAATAGAAAGCTACAGAAATAAAAATTAAACTGATTATTTTTTGATGATTTTAACTTCCAATGGTATAGTAAGATATTTGATCAGGTGTTTAATTCTGTCCAATCAGATTAAAATTATACTGAGAATCATCTACTGTAGAAAATTACCGATAGAATTTTTTTAAGTAGATTGTTTCTGTTTACTGGCAACCAGCTCCTAGTTTTGACAACTGTCACATTTAAGAAAATATCCATAATATATGTATTAAAAAATAATCTTACGAATATCACACGACAGTAAGAATAAATAAGAAAATAATGCTTCATTTTTACTCAAATTTGTTGCCATTGGGCAATAGCCACTCGAGCCCTGCGGGCTCTCGTGTCTATTGCCAGACAACAAATTTTAGAAAAACTGTCGCATTATTTTCAATTTATTCTCACTCTCTTGTGATATTATACCCGATAATTTTTGATAATATCCCGTCGTCAAGTATATTACGTCAGATGCCCTTCGTTGCTACGAAAAAATATATTCAGTGACATTAATGACAATTAATGTTTTAAAAATTATAAAAGTGATGACTTTCAACCGTCAAATATTTATAACAACTGTGTGTTTAATTGTACTAATTTGTACTTACATAAATAAATTACAAAAAATTTTTTGTTTTGAACAGTTTTAAGCATGAAATAATCGCAACAAATTGCACTCGATCTCTAAAATTATTATCGAATTTTTGCCCTCGTGACACTTTGACATAATTTCACTTCTCTTCGGGTCGTGAACTTAAAACTGTCAAAGTGTCACTCGGGAAAAATTCGATAATTTTAGAGCTCTTGTGCAATTACTACTGAAAATTACACTCATCCATTTGTCTACTCGACAATTATCGCTTGATTACAGCGATACTTGCATAGTAGAAATCGAAAATTATTGCACTGTCATGTTTTTAGTAATTGTTGAATTTGACAACCACATACTAACAACAGCTTTGTTTATTTAATATGTCAGTTTGACATTTTATATATTTGCAAACATGTTTCTATAAAAATGTCGCGTTTTGGCACTGAATATGTAGTCAATTAAAGAATCTATATCTTCCTACCTGCAGATGGACCAGGAACACCATGAGATGATCATTCACCAAATGAGAACAAATACAACGGAGCCCCAACCCATAGTACGGGATCCGAATATAGGTCGATCTGTACGCATCTGCCTGCCGGATGAAACATTGTTTTTATTAAATTTCAAACATAGACAAATATTTCTAGCGTGAGTTGCCTATCAAAATCGTGTCATAGCTTTCCTTATATTAAGGCTGGCATTTTTTTTTAAAGTATGGTAGATTTTTTTTTTTTTTTTAATTAAATAGTGGTAAACAAAAATTCAAAAAGATTTTATTAGCTTATGAGTTTTTCGAGGTAACGATGTTGAGTTTTTTAGTTTTATCGAATTTTGACTTTTTGATATCACTCAGAAATCAAAACAACGAATTGTTTTGACTTCTGAGTGATTTCACCACCGTTTCTCACAACGCTCACGCGCGTTTGCGCGAACTTGCTGCAAAGCGAGTCGAAGGTAGGGAGGTAGGGAGATAGTGTTGAATATCCCTACCTTCGACTCGCTTTGCAGCAGGTTCGCGCCAGCATGCTTGATCGTAGTGAACAACAGTCAAAAGCTGTTCTCATTTTATTTTGTAAATTACTCCGCGATTCAAAAAAATATTCCGGTGTGCATCATTTTACGATTTGACAGACAAAAATGAAATTGAAAATAAAAGTTAACAATACTTTCAACGCTTTTTCCTCAAAACTGCTTTTTTCAAAGGCTGACATTGTAACTCAAAAACTACTGGACCGACGCACCTGGAATTTTGTATATATATTCTTTAGACATTCCTTGAGGTAACGCTCTCGAGATATTTTTTGTTTTATGCTTATTTTTTGTTAGCCAATAATAAATATGATGATTTTTACGCTTTTTTTTTTTCAAAAAAAAAATTGTTGTTTTTATTTCTGAGTGATATCAAAAAGTCAAAAATCGATAAAACTAAAAAAACTCGACAGCGTTACCTCGAAAAACTCATAAGCTAATAAAATATTTTTGAATTTTTGGTTTACCATGAGCTAATGATGATTTCTGATGTCCACCGCAAAATTCATTATATTTTGAGGTGTCTTCAAAAATTTGCCACCGTTGGCTTATTTTTCAATATTTTTCTATGAATTTTTTCTTGAATAATCTATGAATGGTACTGAATATGCATATTTAATTTAACAATAAAACAATTCTACCATACTTCCAAAAAAATGTGATGGAAATATTGATTTCAACCCCTACGCCCCCCCTTAAGGATATCTATGACACGATTTTGATAGGCAACCCATGCTAGAAATATTTGTCTATGTATGAAATTTAATAAAAACAATGTTTCATCCGGCAAGCAGATGGGTACAGATCGACCTATTTTCGGATCTTAAACTACTACTTGTTCCAAAAATTTAAATCCACATCCAAAGGAATCGGGAAATAATGTCGGAGAATAATCGGGATATTGTTCCAAAAATTTAAATCCACATCCAAAGGAATCGGGAAATAATGTAAACAATTATTATAACTGACATTTAATAATTATTAGTTTTTTTAAGATTGGATTTTGTTGTGTTGTTAAATAAATTGTTTAGAAAATTACTATTTCTTCATTCGATAGTTTCACTTTCTTCGAGTAATCTTCTCCCTAAATTACACTCGTGCATCAAAATAATCAGATAATTTAGCTTTCAAGTGTATTGCTTTTTAAAAATCACTCTCGTTCATTTTCACATTTTGGCGAAAGAGCCCGACTCTGAAGAAGGAGGGCTCTTTCGCCAAAATATGAAAATTATCTCTAGTATTTTTTAAGCAATACGCTTTCAAGCAAAATTATCGATATTTTTGATGCACTTGTATAATCACCCTCGAAAACTACCTTTGAGGAAAAGAAAACAATGAAAATTTGAAAAAAAGTCTTTTATCAAGGGATGCTTAGCAAAAATCCAAAGTTTAAAAATCTTATAAGAAAATTCAAACAAACATAATTTTGAAAATCATAGTCTAATTTAAAAAAAATACGATTATTAATAATGGGTGTTGCCGCCTCTGATCATTCATGATATCCTGGATATCTGATTGGGGGATATTGTGCCACTCCTCTACCACAGCCGTCTTGACCTGTCCATAGGATGTAGGGGCTGGTACTCTTGCTCTTACCCGTTTTTTTGAGATTATCCCAAATGTGTTCAAGTGGGTCAAGATGGGACTGTGTGCTGGCCATAGTAAAACTTGAATTCCGACCTCATTATGGTACTCACGGGTAAATCTTGAGGTATGGCAACGTGCATTGTCATATTAAGCTAAAGTTTTCTCCAATTGAAAGGTGCGAAAGTTATGACATGGTCTTGGAGAACTTCCTCCACGTATCTTTGAGCATTCACACTGCCTCTATCGAACACAACAAGATCAGTACGAGCTTCGTAAGAGATACTTCCCAAATCATTATTGACCCTCCTCGGTAAGCCACTGTTTCGGTTATAGTGCATGAAGCAAGCCTTTCATTTTGACACCTGTACACACGCTAACGTTCATCCGGACATCTTGGAGCTATTCCTCATCTTAGAACTATATAGTCTTCCATTCCGCCACAGTCCAGTCAGCATATTCTCGCGCAAAACCAAATCTAGCTCTACGGTGTTATGAGAGCAGTGGTGGGGGCGAGCTGGATGGAAACCCTCAAATTTCTTTCTGCCAATCTTCTTTTAATGGTACGTTCGCTCACACTAACATTTCTCACCTCAAAAAGAAGCGTACGAGCTTCAGGAACGGTGCAAAAGCCTTTTAACAACATGTTGCTGACAATGAAGCGGTCATCTCGAATGACAGTGCAGGTCAGCACGCAGTCCCGATCTTAACCCAATTGAACACATTTGAGACAACCTCAAAAAATGGGTAAGAGTAAGAGTACCGGCCCCAACATCCTTAGGAGAGCTCAAGAAGGCTGCGGCAGACGAGTGGTACAATATCCCCCAATCGGATACCCAGAGAGAATTTGAGCAGCTCCAGGTAATATTAGAAGGCAAAATCGAAGGTAAAAGAGGTATAGGAAGAAAGAAGAAATCCTGGCTCCGGAACATTAAAATATTGGACCAACACAACAGGGAATGACTTAATTCATCAAGCCCAGAAAAGAGAGAAATTTGCCACACTGATCGCCAACCTCAATATAGAAGGCACTTAGGAGGAGGAGTCCAGTCCACATTCTTTCTAGATGACTGAGCTATTCTAGTCTGCGTTTTCTCACTATTTTTGATATCGGCGGGTTAGCATACAGTTCGTACACTTCTTCGTTCGTTTGTCTTCTCCATTCTCTCTTAACTACTTTTCCGCCAAATATTCTGCGAAGTATCTTTCTTTTTCAGGCTTCCAATCTATTATATATGGTTTTATTCATAGTCCCTGTCTGGGCTATAGCAGTGGGGGTCTAAATGTTGTTTGGTATATTCTTATTTTTGTCTTAGGCGATATTTCCTTAGCCTAAATTATTCTGTTCATAGCCCCAGCGCATCTATTACTCTTGGTCAGTTTTAACCCGATGTCTACTTCTTCCTTACATGCCCCATCTGCAAGTATGTATGATACGTCCGCTCTATACCTCCTCTACCTCCACCTCTAACTTAAAGTGTCCCATGCTGTTTCTTTCATTTTTTCTCACAATTTCCATGTATGTAGTTGGATTTATTTATATTCACTTTCAGTCCAATCTTAGCGATAGCCCAAAACAGTCTTTTGTCGTACTTGCCAGTACTTCTTCACTTTTTGCGATAAGAACCACATCATCGGCATACGCTAGGCATTGGAGTTCCTTATAGAAAAGAGTTCCGGACCTATTAATCCCACATTTATACGTAGCCGTCACACCCCACACATTCGCAGACGGAATTCACCCCCTTAATGAAAGGATAAATTTTCTTGCAGACTGAATCGATTTCCATCCCCGGACAGAGACTTGTTTGTTAACCTTTAGCCGTAATATGGTTTCAAGGAACAATGAAATGAGTATGTACAAGTACGGTATACTCTATCAACGTATTAGAAAATAAGTAAAAGGTACCTATCGGATGTTTTATTAATGAGAACAAGAAAGGGATTTCAATGAATTGGTGGTCAACGCGAGGTTAAGGACATAAAATATCCAATAGTGGTTTTACGATACACGTCCAATCATTTAGCAAAAAATTTCTTTTTATTTTACACTAGCCGCTTCAACCATACTCTTTATTAGCAGATGGATTTAATATACAGGGTGTCCCCCGAAAATAGTGCAACAAAAAAGCCCTATAACATTTTTTTTCTAAAGTTAACCGTTTCAAAAAAATTACATTGTTCTCCATATAAGTGAACTTTTATTTTCATAAAATTAAATAATCTGGCATCGTTGTAAAAGAAATTGTTGAAATTTAATATAATCGAACCCCTTGTTTATTTACTATTTGAGGTGTGATTTTAAGTTTGTTGGCACCGTAAAGGTAGGTCAATCTGCAAAATAATTATTTCTTGCTGTTATAATGTGGCATTTGCTATTATCTAAGTTACTGAAGGTGTTGGATTAGGGCTCTAAGTTTTACATAAATTATATCTAACTTTTACTTAAGTAACTATGGTTTAATTCCTAAAATGCAATCAATGCACCTAAGAATTTTTAATTGTCATCCTTTTGTTACATAGAATTTCATTTTTTTGATTTCCAAGTGATACCCAGAACTCAAAAATCGTTAAAAATAAAAAACTCGACAGCGTTGTCTCGAGAAACTCATAAGCTAATAAAATCTTTTTGAATTTTTTGTTCTGTAAAATTTGCTACCGTTGGCTTATTTTTCAATATTTTTCCTTGAATTTTTTTTTTCTTTGAATAATTGTACTTAATCATCATCATCATTTAACCCGGATCTATCCACTTCTGGATATAGTGTAACGTTACAAAGGTCTCTTTGATATTTTATTTTTAAATAATTATTTTACTTTATTTTCTTTAATATTTCATTAACAATAATTTTCTTCTTTTACCAGTTTTCTTAAAAACATCTCCTATCTCTATTTTCATCTAAAATATAAATCATCATACAGAACGTACTTCATATATTCTTACTCTGTAGATATCTGTCTTTTAATACGGAACATGCCTGCCACCTCCTACGTCCTACTGTCATGACAGTGACACTTCGTCTCTCAATTCTTAGTATGGTGGTGGAAAATTAATTTCGGTATAAAAGCCGAAGAAGCTTTAAAATTAAAACATTTTCCATCAACACGAGTTTTTCATACCTAGCTTTTTATAATAATTTCTTATAGTCATTTTTTCCTATACCTAACCTCAGTTTTAAATACTTATTTCTTTCTAATTTTCATATATTATGCACGTGTAAATCAAATTTTAACTAGTAGTATCGATCTGAATTCCATTTAATTTACCCCTTGCCATCTGCTACTTTTTTAATACTTTTTGGCAAGGGTACGTTTTCTTCTTGATGTCAAAACTTATAGATGCTTTGTATTCTAGTTTTTTTTGGAAAGAAATCAAATCTTTCTCCCTTCGGGAGCCTCCAGCATAAAGCCTATCACCGGTGATGCTACTTATATGGCGAAGACAACACGACATCTAGATAGACTGCAACGACTACCATCTCCAGCTGCAGGGGCCTAGGGCCGAACATCTGCCCAAGTCTACAAGAAGTCTACAGCAGTACCATTCGACATCAAGAAGTTACCAGCGAACCAGATACCAAAAGCCATAAGTATAATCCAGAATTGTTAGTTTTTGGCAAGAATTTGAATATATTTGTTAATGCATTTAATAAGTCACATTTTTATTATATCTTTATTGAACAATAAACATGATTGGTTAAAACACTCTTTTGTTTTCTTCCATTTAAATTTTCAGAGTTCATATCTAAGATTAGGACAAGACGGACGCACCCTGAGATACTGAGCTAAGCTAGGGTAAGCGATAACTATCTTGGATGATTGAGATATTATTTTCGAGTGGTATTTTCAATTAGCTGGGGTAGTCTATCGCCTATGTTTTTCGTTTCAATAGGTCTCCCTAAGTTTTTTCCATGTATTTCTGTTTTGTGCTGTTTGCATCCAATTCTTGTCGATCCGGTTGATGTCATCAGACCATCTGGTTGGCGGACGACCTCTACTTCGATATGCTTCTTGTCTTGGTCTCCAGTGTATTATTCGCTGTGTCCATCTGTTATCCAAAATTCTGTTACATATCCGTCTTCTTCTCTTCTTCTTTAAGTACCGTGCCCAAATTTTTAGGCGTGGGTAGCTTCCATAACAATTTGCCGATATCGTTCTCGATCTTGTGCGGCATGTAACAATTGATCTGCCGATAAGCCAGTCCATTGACGAAGGTTTCGGAGCCATGAATATTTCTTTCGACCAATTTCTCTTTTTTCGATCTTTCCATTGAGTATTAACTGCAGCATCCTGTATCTGCTACCTCTCATTATATGCCCCAGATATTCAAGTTTTCTCTTTTTTATCATCTTCATTAAGTCACCTTCGCCTTGACCTACTCTGTTTAAGACTTCTCTGTTAGAAATGCGTTGAACCCAAGATATTCTGAGCATTCTACGATATGACCACATCTCAAAGGCTTCTAATTTGTTCATCATGTTAACCTTCATGATCCAGGTTTCACATCCATATAAGTAATACAGGATACACATAACATTTTAGGAACTTGATTCTTAGTTGTAAGTTCAGCTGAGAGTTGCTCAGAATAGATCTAAGTTTCATAGTTTCATAATACATATCCGTAATTGTACTTAATTATTGTACTTTAATTAAAATTTAAAAATAAAATAAACGTACCATAGTTTAAAAAATCACAAAAATATGCTTGAAATGTTGATTTCAAACCATACCCCCCATGTTTGAAAATCAAACAAAACACATTCTTGTTTTGTTTGAAGTTGAGGACGAAGACAGGGTGTAATGTAAATACTAAAGGCGCGTGCGGAAATGGGATATCTCGGTTTCTACATGATTTACTTTACTACCAGCTACAACTGTAAACATACAAAGAAACCTACTATTTTTGAATTGTGACTGCCTATCTTTAGATTTTTGTATTGCACGTAGTTGCCAGATTTCAAATTGCATACCGAAATGTATTTCGGTTTTTTGGCTAAACGAATGAATTTATAGAAAAATGTTATAAGACTTTTTTGCTCTACATGATACCTTCTACGTATACCTTTAAGGAACGCACTATTTTCGGGGACACCTACATAGATGTCTTGGGTTTGGTAGTTATCTATTGGCTTTTAAGTAAAACTCTATAATGCTTGCCGAGTTTTCGAGTTTATCCACCTCTTTATCAAAACATACTACAAATTAAAAACTAATTTATACAATGAAGTTATTATAATATCTACTGGCTTACCCTTGTGAGGATGCTACTATAATATTATCAGAATAACCTAAGGCCGCACCTATATTGGATCCGTATTTATCCGATCCGATCCGATCCGACGTCGGTTTGAAAACAAACTCATGGTATTAAATGGCTGCACCTACATTGGATCCGTAAATCGCCCGATATCGGGCGATTGATAGGAGAAGCTACAGCAGAGAAGCAGTTCGACGTCGGTCGATATCGGATCGGATCGGAGAAAGACGGATCCAATGTAGGCACCCCCATTTAATACTATGGGTTTATTTTTGAATCCGACGTCCGATCGGGGAAATACGGATCCAATGTAGGTGCGGCCTAACATGAAATTTTATTTTATTTGTTTTTCTTTTTCCCTCGTTATAAACTTATCACTTATCACTATGTTTTCCATGTCTTTTCTGTTTTTACTATATACATTTTAGGTTAGTTTGACAGAGGACAAAAGAAGAGAACTTATACTAGGCAATAGAAAAGAAAACATTACCTTACGTTAACCTGCCTATCTATGCCCGTATGCTTATGCAATCTTCATTACACACTTTGGCATAATAGGTAAAACTATTCTGTTTACTCTCTCTTAAAATTTATTAAACATGCAACAGAGTGTATCTTATATCTTATGTATAACAAAGGAAAAACTCAACACAAAATAACAACACTTATTTCATTTGAACTTGGAATATCCCTCTAATCTGTGAATATAGCTGTTGTTTCTTTGATTGACAGTAGATTACTATATTTATATAGCACTTAAGATTCTCAATTTCTGCTCTTTTGTTCAAGCTTTTCTGTGTAGTCTTCTTCTGCTTCTTTTGAGATCTTAACCATGAATGGTGTTAGCCTGTCTGGCTACGTTGTTCCATTTAGACCTCTCCTGTGTCCATGTTTGCCATTGTTCTATGTGTATAACTGTCAGGTCAGCTTCTGGGTTTTTCTCTCTTTTACCTTCTATCATAACATTTTTTGTTGCTTTTATATCTTCTTGTCTCTGGACATGTCTGACTTTTTACTAATCGTATAATATCATGCCATTCATTCAATTCATTAATCTCGTAGTTTCTTATGATTCTTCTTCGGAAGTCTAGTTCTTCTCTTCAGCATTCCACAACATTTACGAAAAAATCAAAATGGTGATTAGTCTAAAAGAAATAAACGTAGCAAGCTGAGGATGGACAAGTTGCATGCTGAGAAGCCTCAGGTAGCCAGAGTCTATCTGCAGGGTGAGTCTTACTTTCACTCTTGGTAAATCTGGTCATGAAAATGGTGATAGCTACACTCAGCAATGACAGGCATCATGTCCTGGGTTATACAAGTAACCTAGTTAGCTCACGGAAAGTTTAATGGCACAGTCAGAGACCAGAGATATAATGTAACATGGTCTGATCGTAGTTACAGAATGGACTTTAAAATGTAGGACATAGCATAAGCCTCCACAAGTCCAAAAATGATTAAATTTAGCAGCTAAGCCTTTTTTGGGAGGTGGAAATCTTCGCAAGACCGTCTGGGAAGGTGTCCCAGGTGTGTCGGATTCGGTCCGTTCTCTCTGTATCACGGGCCGCCTACCGAGTAAACCCACCCCTCTTTTCTCCAGCCGACGGGTCTGGGACCTCTCTTAGCGAGCATATCTGACCCATCGACCTTACTCATAGCTCCCCTCTGGCACGCCCCGCATCAGGGGGAATCAATCTGGTGCGGGAGGCAAAACCATCAACGTCGGAATACAACAGTCCAGTAGTTTTAGTACCTAAAAAATCAATAGACGGAAGCAAGGCGTGGAGATTGTGCATCGATTTTAGACAACTTATTAAGAAACTAGGGCGACCGGGATGCCCCCAATCCCGGATGGAACTAACCATAAGATGTCAGTTGGCAGTTACGAGTAATTCCAGCTGTGAAATTTTTATGTGAATATAGCTGTTGTTTCTTTGATTGACAGTAGATTACTATATTTATATAGCACTTAGATTCTTAATTTCTGCTCTTTTGTTCAAGCTTTTCTGTGTAGTCTTCTTCTTTTGCTTCTTTTGAGATCTTAACCATGAATGGTCTTTGCCTGTCTGGCTACGTTGTTCCATTTAGACCTCTCTTGTGCCCATGTTTGCCATTGTTCTACGTGTATAACTTTCAGGTCAGCTTCCATGTCATCCACGAGTTTCGTTCTGGGTCTTTCTTTTTTTTTCACCTTCTATCATAACATTTTTTTGTTGCTTTTATATCTTCTTGTCTCTGGACATGTCCCAGCCATGGGATATGTCTGACTTTTTACTAATCGTACAATATCGTGCCATTCATTCAATGCATAAACTCGTAGTTTCTTATGATTCTTCTTCGGAAGTCTCGTTCTTCTCTTCAGCATTCCACAACATCTACGAAGAAATCAAAATGGTGATTAGTCTAAAAGGAATAAACGTAGCAAGCTGCAGATGGACAAGTTGCATGCTGAGAAGCCTCGGGTTGTAACGGTACCATAGTTATTTGAAATTTCGATCCAGTTTACATTTGTAACACTTTCGTTACACCCTATATGTCATAATCGTTGGGACCGCGTTTTGCGTGGAATTGGATCTGTGAGTTCTTTTCGTTCTCACAGTGATTGAGTCGATACATTCCTATTTCCTCACATGATGTGTGTTTTGTCGATCGTACGGTTCTCAGGATTTTTAGCGGTGAATTGGATCATCCGATATTGTTTTGTTTATCTTCGGCGAGTTATCAAAAGAATTTAATGTTTTTCTGAGACGGAATTCTATCCACTTTGAACCGAAATGTTGATATAATAAATTTCATAGTAGAGATAAAGGCTATGAGAGTGTTCAGCGGGCCAGATGTATTAGAGCTGACTTAAGCATTTTTGATGGGAAAAGTGGGCAGTACGAACTTTTGGGATTTGCTTTGTTTGTTTTTTTTTTTTGGTGATTGGTCGAGCTGTTCTGGTATGCATTGGAGGGCTTGACCCAGAGCGTGATTTGCAATTTTTTATTGGCCAAAAATTTGATTGATTGAGTGCCAAGTCGGTTAATTGGTCGTTGAATTGTTGGTAGGAAGATTGGATGCTTTCTGGAGAGGGCGTTGAATTTTGGAGATTAGAGTTTGTGGAGACCAGTAGAGTTAGTTCTGTTAGGGCCGACATGGAGTTAAGTTTTGTTTGGCAGAGAGTTCTGTTGGGGCCGTCATGAAGTGAAGTTTAGTTTTGAGTTGCAGTTAGTTTCCAGTGAAGTTAAAATGTAGTTACAAGTTTTTCCGGCCGGCTGGCTAAAGCTCTGAGAGTTTGGCTCAGCCCGGCGAAATATGGCGGACAAAGTACGTGAACTCCGGCAATTTTAGCTGTTGTTAGGCTATTGTCGATATTGTTTACCACTTTTGGTATCAGTTTTTTTTACATGCAGTCAGATCCAGGAATTATGCAGAAGGAGTAGAATTTTTTGTGTTACGAGTTCAACATAGTAGTTAAAGCACGAAGTTTGCTTCCATTTTAATATTTTTTTGTTTCCGTTAATGAACTATATAACAAGATTCTTTTTTTTTAATATTTTTGTTCGAGTAAGTGCTAATTTATTTTGAAAATGCTGAATTTTTCTATAAAAGTTTTTTAATGAACTATGGAGTTTTTTTTTTATGAACTATGGGTAACCTGATGTACTTTTGTTGTATCAATTTAGTGACTTTAGCGAAGTGAAATCGCGCTTTGGACTTAACAACCACCAAGAAAAATCAGAACTGATAAACAAGGTATATTTTGTAAACTTTCTATTTTATTTATTTTTTTGGTAATCTCTATTTGTAGACCGTAAGAGATCACAAATTTAAATTCATTTTTTTTAATAAGTAATGTTTAATTTGCTAAATACAATCTTATTATTTTTCTTTTCCTTCTCTCTTGTATCGTAACAACAATAAAAAATTGGCTGAGTATAGAGTAAGTTACGTTATAAGTATTTTGTGTGACTATGTCTTTGTTTTATTTTGATTTAGCTATCTATCTTTCCTTTATTATTTCTATTTTTTGTATAATTTTTGGTTCCCTCTAGGTAACCAGTGGCGCCCAATATTTAATTTTTTATAACATCCTTATTTTGACTTTTCTATTTTTTTATTTTTCTAAGCTAATAAGAGTATATTGATAACATCCCTTAAAAATCCACACCCCTAGATCTCTGGGACTTGAGCTTACCGTAGACATGTTCTTCATTGTGTAACATCCCCTTATATGACATATCAACATCACGTCAAATTCTATTCTCCTTTTCATGTTATACAAATGTCACCCTCTTTTGGGGCATGTTACAGGGTAGCCAGAGTCTATCTGCATACGTGAGTCTTATTTTTACTCTTGGTAAATCCGGTCATGAAAGTGGTGATAGCTACACTCAGCAATGACAAGCATCATGTCCAGGGTTATGCAAGTGACCTAGTCAGCTCACGGAAAGTTTAATGGCACAATCAGAGACATAATGTAACAAGCTCTGATCGTAGTTACAGAATCGACTTCAAAATGTAGGACATAGCATAAGCCTCCAGAAGTCCAAAAATGATTAACTTTAGCAGCTAAGCCTGAATGGTACAAACCTAAATCTGGTGAGTGAAGTAAAGTCTGTTAAGGTAATATTGACTAAATGCTTATTTGGAATGAGCAGAACGAATAACCAAGCAAGCGGTCACTAATTTAATGGTAGCCTGACGCACTCGTGGAAAAATGTGTGGTTTAACCACACATATTGTAGCGTTTGAGAAAATCCAACATTAGTTTTATATCCTATCCTAATATTTTAAAACCGCCCCTGTTTGAAATGTTTCAAATTGTTACGCAACATTGAGAAACTTAGGAAATTTCCTGTTTATCTTTATAAGCATCTAATAACTGTGTAAATAGAATTCGTAGAAATCCTCGAAATAGTCAACACATCTTTTCTTTTCTTTTGAGCGCGAAGAATCCTATACCACTATTGGATTAGATTTTAAAGATCCTTTAGTTTTGTCTCAGCCGATTGATCAATGTCTTCAGCTGAGGAGAGTGATCGGCTCGACGCGCGAAAAGAATTTTCGGTGAAGGTTAGGTACGTTAGGTACCCCGCCGAAGAGGGGCAGTTCCAATTTTACCATCGAGTGGAACTCAAGCGTGATGCGATCCAAGAACACCAATAATGGATACGCAAAAGTTATGATTTGTTCTAATACTACCAGCGAATCATAGTATGTAATTAGTTTTGAAAATGGTTTAAATGGTCAAGTAGTGATTTTGTTTGGTTAGGAGAAATCAATAACCTTTTGTTGGAGTTGTGAAGTGAAAAACCGGTAGATGGATACCCATGAATTATGACATAGCTGTAACGGCGTCGTAATTTCTTTGTTTGCTGTGCCCTGTGTGGACAAATATGGTCCAATATTTGAAGTCCTCTATTTCCCGATGAGATGTCTGATTTGGTCTCAATTTTGCCCTGTTTCCTGTTTTCGTTCCATTGAAGTCCTGTGTCGTCGTTAAGAATTGAATATTGCAACAATTATATATGCATCAGTGGTATGGTGAACTAAACAAGGTGCTGCGACTTGATTACCTTCAAATTACAGGGCCTATGAAGGGCACATCAAAGACAGCAATAAAGGACATAATGTACCTCCCTCCTTTACATATAATTGAGATGATGGGATATTCCAGACAGCCACCTAAGCAACATAGTGGTTATATCGGAATATAATAACATTATAAATGAAATCAAAGACACTTAATGCCTGATGTTTTATGGTCATATGGTATCCAGATAGAGGCCTGAAGTACCTTTCCAAATAAACGTTTGACCTCCATCTTCGAAGGCTGCTAGGCCGACACTGAGCAATACAGCGAGGCTAAACTGGTGGGATAAGAGTGTAGGCCACGGTAATAAGACAAAAAGATACCCTGTTCGTGACACGTCAGCAGTCAGGGTATATAACTATTATATATTAAATTATAACTATTTCCTGCGTAGGATCTGGCGGCCATTTTTATTTATAAACAATTAACTGTCAATAAATGGCAGTTTCCCCTTTTTTCAAATCAACGGAAAACAGTGAAACTTATGATTTATTTAGTACAAATATCTTCGAGATTATGGAAAAAGCTTTAAAATGACGTATTACAAAGTTTGATATACTCATTTATTGTTAATATAATTGCGAAAAAAGGTCGGAATTGCAAAAAAAATATTTTCTCAATAACTGTTGTAAAAATTAGTGTACAGCTTTGAAATTTTTGTCAAATGAGGGTTCTTTGGTGCTTAATATGTGATAAAAATTTCAAAGCGATTCATTCAATTGTTTAAATTTTATTCAAATTGTTTATTCCAGAGAGCATTTTTTTTGCAATAACATAATGACCTGAGAACCATTCCACAGGTGTCAAATGAAAGAGCATGAGCTACATTTTCAACATGGTTTAAAAAAGTGAATAAAAATGCATTTATTAGTAATAAATAATTATGCAAAAGTATCGTCAATTTTTCTTTATAAACTTTTTGAATAACTTTTTCCAAAAAAATTAACTTTTTTACCCTGTTTTAAGTGCACAACTACCAAGTAATGTTATCTATATCATAATTGATAAAAAATTGTAATAAATATGTATAATTTCTTATATAACAAAAAAAAATTTATAAGGAAAGATTTACGATACTTTTTCATAATTATTTATTACTAATAAATGCATTTTTTTATTCACTTTTTTTAAACCAAGTTGAAAATATAGCTCATGCTCTTTCATTTGACACCTGTGGAATGGTTCTAACGTAATTTTCTTCTGACCTATGTTATTGCAAAAAAAATTCTCTCTGGGATAAACAATTTGAATAAAATTTAAACAATTGAATGAATCGCTTTGAAATTTTTATCACATATTAAGCACCAAAGAACCCTTATTTGACAAAAATTTCAAAGCTGTACACTAATTTTTACAATAGTTATTGCGAAAATAATTTTTTTTGCAATTCCGACCTTTTTTCGCAATTATATTAACAATAATTTTTTTTTTTTTTTTGTAAGCATTTATTAACAATCAGAATTACATATTCTATAAGCTAATTTGATAACAAGTACAATAACATATATCAATGTATTATTGTACACTAAAATGGCGTTATGAGGTACATCACCCAGCGGTTTCACCTCAGTTTCAGCGAAGATCTATGGGCCATAATCTTCGCAATCTTCTGTTGTTTAGTGGCTGCAGTAATGATAATATTAATCGGTTGGGGTGGTCTTCCAATTTCTCGTGATGTCTGTTGGCTCTTTCTTGAATTACTGTGCTGACTAACGGGATGTTTAGGTCTGTATGAAGGGTTTGGTTGGAAATGTACCACGGGGCATTTGCGATGGTGCGTAGAATTTTTGATTGAGTTCTTTGGATAATTTTTGTGTTTGATTTGCTGGCACAACTCCATAGTTCTATACCGTACGTCCATATAGGTTTGATGACTGTTTTATAAATCAGCAGTTTGTTCTCAATTGAGAGTCGAGATTTTCTACCTATAAGCCAATTTATTTCTTTCACTCTCAACTCAATTTGTTTCTTCTTCTTTAAAATGTGTTGTTTCCAGTTTAATTTAGAATCAAGATGAAGCCCCAGGTATTTGACGATGTTCTGTTGTGGTATGTTGACTTGATTAAGACTAATATTTGGGCATTGGTCTTTCCTTAGTGTGAAAGTTATATGTGTTGACTTAGTTTCGTTAGCTTTTATCTTCCATTTCTTTAACCACTGTCCAATTTGGTCTAGGTGTTCTTGAAGTTTTAATACTGCAGCTCTTGGATCCTCTTCAGTTGCAAATATTGCTGTGTCATCAGCGAAAGTTCCAATGGTGGTTTGTGGAGAGGTTGGTAAATCGGATGTGTACAGTACATAAAGAAGTGGACCCAATATACTACCTTGTGGGACTCCTGATTGAATTTTGTTACGGTTTGATAGTTCATCCTCCACTTTAGTTTCAAATTCTCTGTGATTTAGATATGATTTTAATAAGTCAAAGTATTTGTTGGGTAGGGATTTTTTGATTTTATAAAGTAATCCTGGGTGCCATACCTTATCAAATGCTTGGCTGATGTCCAGAAAGGCTGCTGTGCAATACTGTTTATTGTCCAAAGCTCTATTAATTACATTTGATATGCGATGGCATTGTTGCACTGTAGAATGACCTTGCCGGAATCCAAATTGGTGTTCTGGGATCCAGTTTTGGAATTCTAGGTCGCTCATAATTCTTTTAAGTAACAGCTTTTCAAGAAGTTTTGACATTATTGGCAGTAGACTTATTGGGCGGTATGATGAAACATCCGTTAAAGCTTTACCAGGTTTCGGTATCATAATTACTTGGGAAATTTTTAGTGATATAGGCCAATAATTAAGTCTTAAGATTGCATTTAATATGTACAATAACTTCATTATACCTTTTTTAGGAAGTTGTTTTAGCATTGTTGCTGTTATGAGATCAGTGCCTGGTGCCTTCTTTTCATTCAAATGATTAATTTCATCTTTGATCTCCTTCGGTGTAAGTAAAGTTAGTCGCTCTCGTTGATTAATTGGTAAGGCTAGTTCCTGCTCTACTTCTTGTACTTGGTCATTGTCGTGTGGCTTGAAGACTTCAGTTAGATGTTCAGCAAATAAATCAGCTTTTTCTTTGTTGCTTTTTGCCCATGGTCCTGGTGGTAATGAGTTTTTCCGAATTGGAGGTGAAGTATTTATTGGTTTATTTTTGTTTTTGATTGGTTTCCAGATAGAGTTATCTTGACGCGAAAGGTTTGATACATAGTTTTCAAATGAGTTGTTTCTCATCTGTTCTAGAGCTGTTTTTAAGTTTCTTGTTTTGTTATTATAAATTGTCCTGTCGTCTGGTCTGTGAGTTCTTTGCCAAATTGATCTAGCTTTTCGTTTTTCTGCTACTAGTCTTTTTATTTCAAGAGGAATGTTGGTTGAAAATTTTTTTTGTCCAGGTTGAGGGGTAGACTGTTTGGCAGCATTTTGAAGTAAGTTGATTAGATTATTAGTTTCTGTTTCTATTTGTTCGGGAGTTTGCAATCTCACTAGTAGATTTACTTCCTGTTCTATGATTAGCCGGTATGTGTCCCAGTTTGTTTTGAAGTTATGCAGTCGAGGTGTTGGTTTTTTGATTATCACCGTTGTGCTAATTGTGGCAATTAGGGGACTATGATCTGATGATAAATCAAAACTTGGTACTACATCTGTGTATGATTGAGATATTCCGTTTGTAATAAAGAAATCCAATAGGTCTGGTGTTTTATTTGGATCGGTTGGCCAATATGTCGGTGATCCCGTCGATAGGAATGAGTAGCTTTTATCCTGGATAACTTTTGCTAGCTCTCTGCCTTTGGTGGTTGTTAGGCGTGAACCCCATAGCGTATGTTTACAGTTGTAATCTCCACCTGCTATAAATTTTGGCCCTAGAGTTTCGAAAAAGGGTAGAAGATCTTCTTTTGTAAGTCTATGCCTGGGCGGACAATAAATTGCTGTGACAGTTATATCATATGGAAGAGTTTGTATTTTTATCGATGTTGCTTGAATGTGATTTGTTTCGTATTTTAGCATTTCATAATGTTTTATAGTTTCTCTTATCAATATGGCTGAACCTCCGTGGGCTGTACCATCTGGGTGATTTGTGTAATATAATTTATACTTAGGTATCTTGAAGTAGGTTCTGTCTGTAAAATGGGTTTCACTTACTAGTAGTATGTCAATGAAATTTTGTTCCAGAAATAGTTTTATATCTTCTTTATGATTAGGAAGACCATTGGCATTCCATTGGGCAATTCTTATAAACTTAGACATTGTTAGTTTACTTTATTTACTAGCATGGAAATCATGTTGAGCACCATACTGTTTTGTTGCATTAGCTGGTTAAATAAATTTTTAAACTCTTCTAGAAATTTGGTAAGTATACTCGCTGTATCTTCGTTATTGTTCTGATTATTTGCTGCAGCTTGAGCGTAACTTTCATACTGATTCTGAATCCTGGGTTGTGTATATATTCTGGGTTGTGTATGTATTTGATTTATTGCTGGATTTAATACGTTTCCTCTGTTATGATACCTGTTATTAATATTATAAATTTTTTGGTAATGTTCACATCCTTTATAATTTGCGGGGTGATCCCCACCACATAATGCACATTTTGCTGGAGTTTCTCTAGTCTTCTTACAAGTTGTGGTATTGTGGGCTCCTCCGCATTTGACGCATACAAATGGTTTATTGCAATATGACTTGGAGTGACCGTACGATTGGCATCTCATGCATTGTATTATGCGATTTTTGGTTGTTCGGGGAGGTTCAATTTCAATAACTCTATTCTGTAGCCCCCTTAAGTTATAAATATCTTTGTTATTTGCTGCCGGTTCGAGATCCACGAAGAACAAATTAAGTGGCTCTTTAGTAATTCTGTGTTGTGCATTTATTATATTTCGAACTTTATGACCCAGTTTTAGGAGTTCGTTTTTTATATCCTCGGTGTTAGTAGAGTGGTGAAGGTATTTTATTACAACTCTATAGGCTCGATCCTGTTTTAACTGATATGTATGGTGATAAATGTTATGTTCATTAAAATATCTAACCATTTTTCTATATGTATCTGGCGTGCCACAACTTAATTTTACGACATTGTTAGTTAAACTTTTTGTATGATATTCTTCCCTTTCTGCTACATCCTTAATTTTTTGTACCATTTTTTGATAGTCTTGTACACCGTGTATGAAAATTGGTGGAGGGTTTGCTGTGTTGTTCTCCTTGGGAGGGACTACTTCATTTTCTAGCGCTTCAAATCTATTTTCTGTTACAATAATATTTGTACTGTTTGCATTGTCTGTTGTTTTTCTGATTTTTCTTCTTTTTGAGCTTCTAATTTCTTGCCAATCGTTGCTGCTAGCTGGTTCGTTGTTTTCTTCCTCTTCTTCACTGGTGGATGGCAATCGTTGTAATTGATAATTTGAAGCAGAACTATGATATGTGATCGGCACTAATGGAATTTGTGTCTGTGGTAATGGAGGGTACAAGTTAGGTGGCATTGGTTTAGTTGGTGCTGGTTGCGACATCGATATTAGATATGGCGTGGTTTGTACATTCATGGCTAGTTGCCCTTGTGTGTTGACTTGTTGATACATTTGTGGGTTAGTTATTGAATTATTACTAAACTCTGTATTTATCCCGGATGGAAACATATTTTGAAAAATATATTTATCATCATTTGCGTACCTGTGTATTAGTTTTCCTGGACTGGGCTTGTCACAGTCCCGAACAGGGTGTTTTTTTGCTGTACTAAATTACTTCGATATGTCGATACAAGAATGGACTGAACAAATTTTATCTACGTTAAATAATCTGTGGTTAAATCACAAAATTCGAAGAGAAACTTTGAATTATGTATTTAAACTTTGACAGTTATTTTGACAACATTCAGTGATTATTAACAATAAATGAGTATATCAAACTGTGTAATACGCCATTTTAAAGATTTTTCCATAATCTCGAAGATATTTGTAATAAAAAAACCATGTTTCCCTGTTTTCCATTGATTTGAAAAAAAAAGTGAAAAATACCATTTTTTGACACTTAATTGTTTATAAATAAAAATTGCCGCCAGATCCTACGCAGGAAATAGTTACAATTTGCTCTCATAGGTATTACCTGTCGACTATTTCACTAGACTGTTTTTAACTGATAAAACGGCATAGCAACGCTTCGTTTCCTACTGATAAAACTCCTTAACGACGTGAAATCTCAGCGACAAAATTATGACAGATAATAAATAAAGATAAATAAATAAATAAAGAAATAAAGATTATATTTCGTTGATATGGTGCATTAATTGTCTCGTGAAATAGTCTTGTCGAATATCATTCGAGAGAAAATTATTTCCGGCAAAATTTTCTCCTGGTTTCATTCAAGTTCGTTGCCTTTTGGTAATTTTCGCTTATGAAATTTTGACAAAATCACTCGACTGACGTCTCGTGATTTAAGTCAAAATTTAATTCGCGAAAATTGCCAGGCAACAAACTTTCATACCAGTCGAAAATATTGCCGGCAAAATTTTCTCTCTTGTGATATTATATACGAAAAAACGCTTCAGTACCCTGGCTGTTCAAGTGTCATGGAAAAAACGCTATTACCCTGGACTAGTGAAGCAGAGTTGATTTGCTGCCAGTTGTCACACTCTTTCTCAGCGACATAGGAAACATTTTTTTACGAATTACCCTCGTATATTTAAAGAAGACAAAGAAAAAAGGCCGGTTAGAATTATCTGATTAATAAAAATGCTCCAACGCGAAAAATAGTTATATAGTAATTTATCAAAACTAAGAGACAGTCTCATATATAACTTGAATTACGACAGCCCATGAAGGTAGGTGTGAATATGATAAATGATTAACGCGTTATCTGTAATATTATCTCGATTTCCCTACATTTTTTATATCTATATACTTCAGCTTTTACTCCCATCTACTGCAGTGTTAAATGAATACAAATATATAAAATATTATACCTACATTATACAACAATATTTCTAAACTATCAAAATCAAAATAATTTTATTTTTATAATTTGAAGTATAGAATTTCTTTTTTGCAGTATATTTTTTGCTTTTCCCTTTTGGAACATGCTGACTAAAAATGCGTAATTAAATACCAGAAGAAGCTGCCCCATTTTTTCCAATTAGAATACAACGATCTAACCCAGAGGTGGGCAAATACTTTTAAGCGCGGGCCAAAATGATATTTTCAAAATATTTCCCGGGCCGGAGTATAACGGTACGTATCCATACAAGGGCGAAGCCCGCCCCGTGTAGCAGCTCCACATAGTGGATACGTCGGTGAACCCCGCTCGGCGCTCACCCTCTTCGATCTAACCGGCTCGGGTTTATATTATGTAGAGGAGCTCATACCGTATCCATTCGAGCTGGTTCACGGAGCGGGGTTCGCCCTTGTATGGATACGTGACTTAAGGTGTGCATACGCTGTGCACACGCGAATGTTATGATCGAGTTTTTCTCTGCTCAAGAATTTTTTTTGACAAAAATACAATAAGTATCATTTGAAAGCATGGCCATTCCTGTCTTCTGTTTCCTGTTAAAGCGGATTTTTGTATGGCTGATAACTCTTGTTAGTTGTAGTTCGCAGTGCCTTCCTTTTCTGAATTCAAATTGGTCCTCCTGTATGATTCTTCTTCTTTCCGAATGTTTCATCAGCCTTCTGTGGATTATTTTCAGCAATATTTTTTCTATGGATTCCAAAAGGGATATTGGCCTGTAGCTTTCTGGTCTTCTTCCGTCTTTCCTTGGTTTTAGTAGAGGAATGATCTTTGCATGTTTCCAGTTGTTTGGAAAATGCGCATTTTCTAGGTAAAATCTAAAACTGTAGTACAATAATTATTGTAATATCATTTTCTTCGGTAGTCCCTTAAGTACTACGTTGTAGATTCCTTTCATTCCTGTTTCCTTTCAGCTCTGGTTCCTTTTAATAATGTTATGATTTTAGCAACTTCTGTTGGATTTACGTAACCTTCTTCCTCTACTAAAACTTGATTTCTTCTTGTATCCTGTCGTATTCGTGGTTGACTTCTTCGATCGTTTGTTGATTTGACATATTTTAATTTTGCCTCTGTGCTTCTGCCATTCATTTTGCGATTGCATCCAGTTTTCCTTTTGTTTCGAAGGGGCATCTTTTGTTTTCCTCTTTCCTTGCCTCTCAGCATCTTTCAAACATTTCCATGGTCTTTTTCTGCTTTCAGGATGTTGTGCCATTTTTGCTTTGAGAATTAAAAATATTGTTTGCGGGATTTTTCAACGGGCCGTATAGAATGAGCAAACGGGCCGCATCCGGCCCGCGGGCCGCCTTTTGCCCATCTCTGATCTAACCGTTTTAAAAAAGTGTGCGCTCTAATGCGTATCATATCAAATACACCATAGCGCAAAGATTATGAAGGGCATAAAATATTATATAAACAAATGTGTGTGTATTTTGTACGCACGTTAGAAGTTATACTTCTATTATATGATTCCAACGAAAGAAACATATTTTAAACAGTTTTTTTGTATTTCAATTAAATATTAAACTAATTTTAGTACTTACTATGTACTTTCGAAAAAATTTTATTAAAACAATGCCAAAAATAAAAAAAATAATTATTTTAGGTAAACCGATATTTATCTTAAACTAAACAAGCTGAAAATGCGAGCATTATCATAATGAAAACTTTGTTTATTCAAATTCATAATATGGAAAATTTCTATTATGAAAAGTTGTTTAGTATTAAAAGCTATGTTTTAATATGCAATTATATCCCAATTTAAATATTGTGAACTATAAAGGTACTTTACTCTCGAGCGAAATTCATATTTTTTGACATACCTCGAATACAATTGATAAAATTTGATATAGTCTGTTCGCTAAACTCAGACGCAACTTTCTAGATATTTTATTCGGTAATTTTGCCAATTTTAGTAAAATTGGAAAAAAATAATTACTAAATAGTTAATAATCACTAAATAGTTAATAATTTTGCCAATTTTTGCAAAATTGGCAAAAAACAAAAAAATTATCGACTAAAATATCTAGCCAGTTGCGTCTGAGTTTAGCGAACCGACTATATATATATGCTTTGGCAGAGCCAATTAGCCATACATGATGATATATGGTGATATATGATGATTGCGTCTTAGATTTCAGACCATGCAGATCTTTTTGTGAAGAATAACTTGTCTTCGTAAAATTAATAATAAAAGAGTTATAAATGAAAACGATGGTGGTATCCGTAATTTGAGAAAAATTTTCAAATAGGTATTTTTTTTTTCATTAGAAGGATGTACAAGTAATTGCATATATTAGTTTTTAACTCCAAACAACTTTTTATATACAGGGTGAGGCAGATAAAAGTCGTATTAGAAATATCTCGAGAACTAAAGGAAACAGAATCATAAAAATTAGAATGAAGGGGTTTTGAAGAGTGATTGATCTTGATCTCTTTAATGAAAATATTTTCATCGATTTGCTACTTCCAGTTATACCGGAAGTGGCTTATAACTTCGTTTTTTTAAATGGAACATCCTGTATATTTTTACATTTTCGGGTTCTCCTGGATGTCTTCTTTCTTAAAATATGAGGTTTTGTAATGTTATAGAGGGTAGTTTAAAAGATAATTAGGTTTTTTTTCTTAATTTCTCAGCAAAATTCACACCCTGTAGAATTGTAGTAGTTTGACATCAAAAACTCTGTTTATGTTCAAATGATTTTTAATATAGTCTACTATTGTTAAAAATTGTTAGTATAGCTAAATGTTGAATTGTACTATACAGGGTTGGTCGAAACTCGGAAAGAGTATTTTCTGAGTTTTCTTAAATGGAACACCCTATATTTTATTTTTGTAATGAAATGATATTTTATGTTACTTTTTTATTTCTTAAACATTCCCTATACCCAACTGCTTTAATTTGTGAGTTATTGGTGATTCAAGCCAAACATTAATTTCGACAAAAATACGTGAAATTTTATTAGGTTGGCCGTGAAAATATTCAATCACAAATAATTTTTCGGAAATAAATACATATTAATCTAGACTGATCTTTAAAATTGCCAATAATGGTTGAGCTATCAAAATACCTACGTAGTTAACATTCTTGGCGCGATTAACAATTAAGCACAAATTAAAGCATTTAGGTATAGGGAATGCTTAAGAAATAAAAAAGTACCATAAAATGTCTTTTCATTGCAATACTAAAATACAGGGTGTTCCATTTAAGAAAATCCAGAAAATCCTCATTCCGAGTTTCGACCAACCCTGTATACTAAAATTTAACATTTAGCTATACTAATAATTTTTAATAATAGTACACTATATTAAAAATCATTTTGACATAAATAGAGTTTTTGATATCCAACTACTACAATTCTACAGGGTGTGAAAGTTGCTACGAAATTAATAAAAAAAAGTAATTAGCTTTTAAACTACCCTGTATAACATTACTAAACCGCATATTTTAAGAAAGAAGACATCGAGTAGAATCTAAAAATGTAAAAATATACAGGGTGTCCCATTCAAAAAAACGAAGTTTTAAGCAACTTCTGGTATAATCGGAAGTGGTAAATTGATGAAAATATTTTCATTAAATAGATCACCCTTCAAAACCCCTTCATGCCAATTTTCATGATTCTGGTGCCTTTAGTTCTCTAAATATTTCTAATAGGCCAGTTATCTGCCTCACCCTATATAATAACACTTTTCAATATTGTGAAAAATAAAGATACTTACTTTAATCTTGATCGAACTTCATATTTTTGGACATACCTCGTATAATATAGATTTGATATCTGATGGTTCAATATTCGGTTTTAGACCATACAGATCTTTTTATGAGAATAACTTTTTTCGTAAAATTAAAAATAAAAAAGCTTCCCATAATATGTGTCCCACTTAAGTAGACACGCTGTATATAATAATACATAAATATAATATACTACATAATATTATATATCATTGAGTAGACAGCTCAAATAAAACAAGCGTCTCGTCATGATTACGATACAGGCGTTTACAGCCGAATGTGATGTTGAAGCGGATATACCATATTATTAATATTTATTTATATAAATATTTGCCAGAAAATAGACAATATGCCAGAAAAATAAATAAATACAAAATAAACAAGGTTTTCTTGGTAAAATGCTATGGAAGTGAAGCATGGGTCCTGAAAGAAACATCCAAAAACAAACTCGACACATTCGAAAGGAAAGTACTGAGGAGAATACTAGGACCTGTGAGGGAAAACGGAATCTTCAGAATTATACAACAACGAGCTTCATCAACTTTATAAGGAAACACCCCTGCCAGACTTCATTAAAATACAAAGATTGCAATGGGCCGGACATGTGATAAGAATGGGAGAGGATAGTCTACCAAAAAGAGCACTAGGGATAGGATGCAGGGAAAGAGACCGGTTGGAAAGCCAAAAAAGCGCTGGGAAGACACAGTAAGCAGCGATGCACAAGCATTTTTAGGGGTCGGTGTATGGAGAAGAGCAGCGACAGATAAACAAGGGTAGAGGCAAAAAATAAACGAGGCCAAGGCTCAATTTTGGCTGTAGTGCCGTAGAAAAAGAAGAAGGACAGGATAGGAGAAAGAAACTTCCTTTTTGCGCATTGTTGTGGAGTGTAAAATATGATAATTTTCCATCTTTTTGTACCTGTCGTTCCTGTTCTCTTAATTTTTGCTTTTTTCGGTTTTCACTGCCACTTAAATATTTGTAACTCATGATAATAACGAAACGATTACTTAATTAAGAAAAATAAGTGTTAAAATAAATTTAATTAAACGACTAATGCATTACCTTATCTTTTCAGAAAACGGCATTAAACATCAAACTAAATATTAAAAGTGCATTAGAGTGATACCTCTTGTTAATTCTTCGGAGTGGTGTCTAAATCTTGCTTATTGTTATTGATACCGACAGGGCAATCTACCTACTCTTATTGCAGTTTTATGATAAGAACGGTTTATGGTTTATGAATATAACTCTTACTTAATCTTACCTAATTAGTTATCATTTATCATTTCCAGTCCGTAAAATGAAATAATTTTAAAAATTTATTTTGTTTTTCAATAAAAATATTCTTTTAGCGATCTTTTCGGGCCCCATTAAAATGTGGGCCCGAGACAGAAGCCTCACGGGCCTAGTGGTACAATAGGCCCTGCAAAGAATATACCAACGACAAATAGCTGGCCGTTATTTTTATTTATGAATAACACACTTATATTATGATCAATAAAGAGGGTACCTATATTTATTTATAATTACTCCTCATTTTTTTGCAACTATTTTCATAAACATCTTATTATCTCATTTCAAACATTTATTTGAGGACTTACACCGATTGGCTTCTGAAACATCCATAAATATGAATGTGCCTACGATTAGGTATATATAAAATAAATTGGAAAAGACTTAAAATTTAAAGTAGCAGTGAAAGGTACCTTACATTTTGCAAAAGTTGGTGTTACTTTGAATTTGATGCATTTGTGACCTACGTGGGTAGAACGATGCGACCTTTGGATACTCGTATCAAAGAGCATATGTCAAAGATCGATAAATCTAGCTTTGGTCATCATTTACATGCATTGAAACATAGCTTTAGTCCACAAAGAGATAGTAGGATCTTACACAACATACCTAATAATAACTATACCAAAATGAATCTACTAGAAGATCTAGAAATAAGTAGAGAAATGAAAAGAAACCCTCAAAACCGTGTTAACACCCAGATTCAATTAAATTGTAAATTTGATCCTATTTTTAAGAAATTTCTTTAGTAATTTTAGTTTAGTATACAGTATACCCAACAATTTATGAAAGTTTTTTTGAACATTACTTTTAGGTATTCTTGAGTTTTCGTTCATTGTTTACATATTTGTAAACAAGTAAATATTTGTTATTTGTCTGAATTAATCAATAAGATTTTTAATTTTTAATAACAGCTTTCGAACTCTGAGCTTGTCAAATGATATTTCTCCTAGGTATGATTTCATCTAACTTCTTCTACACTTGGTCAAACTATACAGTTTTGTTTTTGGAAGAATTTTGATAACTTTTAATATACACGTTAACATTTCACTTCAATAGTAATAATAGAAATTTTTTGAAAATTTAACTTTAAAATTTAGTATCTTAACTTTAATTTCATTTAACCTATACATGGCTTTTTAGTCATTTTCAATTTTTAATTAATATTTATGAACATAGAGGTCGCATAAGATTGTAGTTCCTTCTTTATCATTTTAATAAATGACAGTCTTCCTCAGCTGATCTGCTGTTCACGTGGGCTCAAAATGGTTTGACTCAGCCATGTTGTCTTATTAATTAATAAAAGAATTTAGATGTGATTTTATTCACTTTAAAGAGTTATTATACCCTATATCTGTGGCTTTTGCCCAGTGTACATATTTTTTATTGTGTCGTTTAGCAATTTCTCTTCTATGAAGGTTTTATAAGAGGACGTAAGTTTTTCACTTATTTTTTATATAAAAAAATCTTATCTTAAATATGTCCTTTTAGGAAGCTCTGATGATGACACGTTATGTGTCGAAAGTACTTAGCTGATAATAAAATATTTTTTACACACTATCAAAAGTTTTTTCAAAACATACACCTGTTTGCCGTTTTGACATATATAAAATAGACAAGTTTTTGTAAAAGCACCAACTATGCGTATTAATTTTTTGAAATTTTTAAATTGATTGCACCTACGGACAAAATAATAATAACGAAAAAATTACGTTTTCGGGGGCGGGGATGGGTGATTGGCTAAAATTGCACTGAGTGTTTTTATTTAATCAGATAGACCGTAAAAAAGGAAAAAAATTCTGGGAGTGAAGTTAATTTGCTTAACGGGGGGTAGCCTTTAATGGTCTCCCCCATACGTTTCCGTAAAACTAGTTGTTACTCCATCATGCATATCTTCCACAATATTCATATATGTACTCATCAGAAACACTCTTCTTATTTAGTGCCTCACATAAGACATCCCATAGAAGTTATATTCACATTTCTAATAATTAATCTAAATCATGCAACAAAGACTATGCCAGAACACATTAGATAGTTTCAGTTAAAACTACTGTACAATGTATATGGACAGTGGCGGCTCGTGAGGTACTGCCATAGGGCCATGGCACTACCTTCCTAACTATGCAGAAGCATAATTTTATTTTTAAAATATTTTAATGCCTGTTAATTTTTTGTGTGTATCTCTTTTTATCTTATAAATTATATAAAATCTGGCAACTGTGCGCTTAGTACAATCGCTGCCACTTACAGCGGAGATTATTCGGATGGAGAATCTTGAGCCAAAATTGGTACTGGCACGGCTGAAAAGAGAAAGATTTTACGAGCATCCTATATAAGTGACAGAGAAAGAGCTAGAATAGAATAGAATAGAATAGAATAGAATAGAATAGAAATATGCTTTATTGTCACTGAAAATTTTTACAATTTTATGGATAAAGTTTACATACAGTCAAAAGAAAAAAATATCAACAACAAATAACATAAATAACAACTACAATTTACTAAAATTAAATAAATCGTCAATATACAGTAAATATGATATAAAATAAAAGACAAAAACAAATAATTGCAATATTTATATGAATTGCAAATTGAACATACTTACAACAAATAAAATACAACATTAGGAATTGACAGTTTAAGCTTACTGCGTATGAAACCCAATTGTCTTAGTTATTCATTGAGAAATTCTTATATTGAATAATATGGTCTTTTAGATAGATAGTGTGTAGATCTAGATGTAGATCTAGAAACTTCTGCAATGTGTAGATCTTATGAGGACAAACAGATATCTTATTGCTCTTTTTTGCATTTTAAAAAATAACATCACATTGGGCAGCTGTACTAGAACCCCAAAAAGGAAGACCATATCGAAGATGAGACTCGAACAAAGAAAAATATATTATTTTAGAAGATGCTAAATTGAGTTCCTTGAGACCGATCTTATTGCATAGCAAGCTGAGGCGAGTTTCTTGTTGTCTAAAAAAATACCAAGAAATTTTACAGAATCAACGGTACTGATCTGGCTGTTATTAAGACGCAAAGGTTGAAGAGCTCCTTTATAGGATAATGCTACTATTTTATCTATATTAAAAGAGAGTAAATTAGAGTCAGACCAGGTCTTTATCGTCAGTTGATCCGAAGTTATAGTTTCATTAAGAGATGCAATAGTTGAGTTGCTCCAAGTGATGCTGATATCATCAGCAAAAAGAAAAATTTTCCCATCGATTTTTAAATTAGTGATGTCATTTATAAAGATAAGGAACAGAAGAGAACCCAATACTGAACCTTGCGGTACTCCACAAGGAATGTTTTTGAGACTAGAGTCAGTATCATTTGCTCTAACTAGTTGTTTCCTATTATTCAAGTAGGATTGGAACCAATTCAAAGAAATACCTCTAATTCCATAGAAATTTAGTTTTTTAATCAAGATGTCGTGATTTACACAATCAAAAGCTTTGGCATAGTCACAGAAAATAGTGGCAGTATAAAGATTCTTGTTTAGTGCTTGATAAACCTATGTAGTACAGAAAACATGGCATCAATGGTACATTTATTAGTTAAAAAGCCGAACTGATTTTGAGATAAAATGTTGTTATCAACGATAAAGGACATAAGTCGAGTTTTAATGAGTCTCTCAATCATTTTAGAGAGTACCGGTAGTAAGGCAATAGGTCTATAGTTGCAGGCATTAGATTTTTCACCACCCTTATGAAGAGGAATAATAATGGCTGCCTTTAGGCACTCTGGAAATTTACCTTTTTCGAAGGAATCATTAATTAGTGAGACGAGGATTTCCAACACTTTTCTGTGAGATTAGAGAAAGTTTTCATAAATCATCAGTACTACAGGATGATTTGCTTTTGATGCTATTGATTGTTTGGGTCAGTTCAGAGTTATCGACTGGTTTTAAAAAGAATGAATTCGAGACCTTTCTTGAATTAGGGATATAGGAAATGGGATCTTGTTGCGGCAAAATAGTTGATGTTATATTTTTACTCACATTAACGAAGTAATCGTTTAGACTTTCAGGATTTGGAAGGGAAAATGATGGAGCTGTGTGAGTTTTATTTCGAAGATCGTTTATTATAGACCAGGTTTCTTTTGCAACACTTTTAGAGCTTCCCAGACGATTTTGATAATAGGCTTTTTTAGCTGATTTGACAAGTTTTAGATATGTTAGTTGTCCTGTACTTCGTGATATATTCAGTGACAGAAACATTGGTAGTAAATTTCTTGATGTATAGAAGTGAACGCATATTCTTGGCTGATATGCGGATACCTTTCGTAACCCAAGGTTTCCGATGTTTTGGCTTAATAGTAATTAAAGGAAATGCCTTATTGAAGATGCGGAGAAGCTTATCTAGAAAAATAGTGAAATTATAGTCCACGTCTATAGAAGGAAACTGCCACTCAGAAGTTAAGCATAAATTTTGGAATTTACGAAAATTCTTGGCGGAAAAAATCCTACCTAAACGTCGGGTTTTTGAGGAGGGTTTGCTGAGGATGTTAAACTTCGTATACACTGCTTCATGATCAGATAGTCCCGCATTAATAACTGTAGAGCAGACGTCAAGGGGTGATAGATCTGAGACAATATAATCGATTATGGTAGATGTAGTTTTTGTAATCCTTATAGGAGAATTAACGTGCATTGAGAGACCATACGATTCAAATGTGTTGACCAGGGACACTTGGGTAGCACAAGCAGCAGCATAATTAATGTTAAAGTCACCGCATAGAATTTTTCTGCTTTTATGAGGCAGGTCATCTAACAATATGGACTAGAGCTATATTGGACTATTTAGTATACCTTAAATGAGAATCTCGTGCCGGGCACAAGGATATCTATTATTTTGAGTTTCATTAAGTGCTGGCTTGTCGCTTTTGTTATGTCTATTTTCTGTTAAAGTTTTTGTATTTATAATATTATTATTAAACTTTTAGTGCATCATGATCGTGGACGTAGTATAAATAATATTTTGATTACTTATTTCTTAAGTTTAATTTATTAATTGACAATGAATCAGATTAGTATCTTAAAAAACTCTTTTGGTGGTTTTTGTTTACAAATTTTATAAGGTTTTGTGGAGCTTTCGAGTTAGCTTAAAGAGGTCACGACGAAAAAAAAATTCACAAAATAGAGGCATATTGAAGGAACTGGTCAATTTTAGCGTTGAATTAGACAACGACTTAAACGTTCATAATATTTAAAGTTCCAGATCTTTCAAAGGTCTACTGTCTCCTCACATGTATTTAGTTGCTTCTAATTGATTTATGTCGGAGAAGATTTCTGCTTACAAGCGTCGGTTTCCCGAATCATTTTTTAATGAAAACTGAATTAGAAGTACTGTATTAGTGAGACGAATTAAGTACTACCTCTGGGGCTATTCCGCTATGAGTTTTATTAAATGAGGAAGGTTTAAAATGCACATTGGAAGAAACTAATAAACTTTTAAGCATTTTAATTACCATTCCTATATCAATATCTGAAGCAGAACGCTGTTTTTCGATGTTAAAACGAATTAAAACATTAGTTAAAAATACAATGAAAGAAGAACGACTTAGGTATGTTACCTGCAGAAAAGCATTTTGTAAATGGTATTGAGAATTTTAATAATAAAGTCATTGAAAACTTTGCAACCAAAAAAACAAGAAGGATGTATCGTAAACTTTAAAAGTGGTATTAACACAACTTTGTGCATGTGTGTAAATAATGAAATAGTATTAGTTTTATAATTTTGTAAATAGAGACTAAATCGTAATACAAGCTAAGTAATATTAGCAGTAAATAATGGTTGTAAGTTGACGAGTTTTTTATTGTTAATTAATTTACGGAACTGTTTTGATAAATTTTGAACAATTTCTTGGCACCTCAGATAAATATACATAAGATACATAAGGTAAAAGTATCAGCGCCTATTTTTTTTTAATTTTTGTTCCACAACTTTTTTGACAATATCGTGGACCCGTCAGTAAAAATTTTGGCAGCTGTCCGAATTTTGGCACTACCTTCTTAAAGTGGTACGAGCCGCCACTGTATATGGATATTAAGGAAAAACATGGGAAAACACGGAAAATTAAAATAGAACATGTTTTCTAAACACCAGTCTATCAGTATTTAGTAAAAACACTATTTTGCCAGGTTATTTGTGCCAAATTGTAGTTTGCATTTCCTAAATATGTTTTTAACTCCCTGACTGCATGATATCCTTTATATTCAAACTTTAGAACGGAAACTTTTATATAATTGGAAAAACTTTTATTCGACTGTCATCAAACTTGCAAATGCATAATACAAAGTTTTAAAGTTTTCTGTAATGCTGTTCTACTTTTATTTATGGCTATTGAATACAGTATACGCCATGTGATTTCTATTTGTTTCCGATGGGTTGATTGGAAGTCTTTTAGTTTAGTACCCATCTTGCAGAGACAATAGAAAACAGCATATGGAAAATAAAATAGTAGTAATAATGCTACTATTTATCGTAGATTATAAATCTCCTTCTCTAGATTTGACTTCTCAGTAAAATTAAGAAACAAGTACTTTTGACTATATTTCAGGGTAATTTAAAGTTTCTGCAATAGTCTTAGTAGAAATAATCAGTTACAGCTATTATTATTAATAAAAATAATCCTGGAAATATTAAAACCAAAACCCCATCAGTAATTTAAATAATTAATTCTAAAACGTATATCATTATAATGTATACAGCAAATCTAAAAAAATGTATTACTGTTAATACTGCCGTGCTAAGCCCAAAGGCGGTAACTGATTTTTTATCGAAAATGAGATTGTTGTATTTCTACGTAGATTATAGGTATTTAGAATATTTTTACCAAGTCCTTAGAGTTGTACAACTATTATAATGGGTATCTAGAATATATTTACAAAGTCTTTGGAGTTGTAGAAGCATTATAATATAATGAAACCTACCTAGAAATACAAAAATGTCATTTTCGATAAAAAATCAGTTACCGCCTTTGGGCTTAGCACGGCAGAATAGTCCAGGGCGGATCTGTTTTGAGATAGACGTTGAGAGGCGACTCTAATTTTTTTGCACAAATTGCTCTCACTAAAAAAGGTCCGGAACATTGTTTAAATAATCAAAATGTCAAAAAATTAAGGAAAAATTCGATTTTTTTCTTCGTTTTTTGATAACAACTTTAAAAGTATTCACTTCCGAGAAAAGTTTCACTAAGATAAAAGTTGCGCAATTAAACTCCCTAAAATATAAGATTGTTTAAAAAATTTTAAAATTGTTACCCTTGTTGCAAAATAGCAATAATTGCGAAAAAAACACAAAAAAACAAGTATTTGCATTTTACGTTTTTCAACCATTTCTGTTACACTTAGGACCTTCATATTTCACCCAGAAAAACTTTATGATATGATAAAACAATACTGTAAATTTAGTTAAGATCGGTTCAATTGATTTTGCAAAATAAATTTTGCAATCCAGCTTTCGCAAAAAAAATTCATTTTTTCAAAATGTTGCAGGACTGAAAATAAAGTAGAGCGCAAGTTATTTTTTTTACAAATAGAATAATACTGTACCTTTCATTTACAATTTGCAAAATTAAAATCGGTTAACTACAACGGCGTCAGAATTTTTTTTAAATAAACATTAATTTTTGGTGCTACGCGCAGGACAGCGGTGTTCGATTCACAAAATTTGATTTCCACCAAAATTTCTTCCAATATTTATCTAATATATTATTTTCTTACTCTATATTTTGTTGTATGTTCATATTTTAATTCCACAAAAACAAAACTAATTTGATTATTGTTTGTGAAAAATTGTTTAAACAATTGCATATGTTTAAAAATAATACACTTTTATTTTCTAAGTTAAAATATATGAACAAAGAAAGTTTTTGCTAAAAAAAGGGTTATTTCAAAGGACAGAGTATGCGTTTTTATTTTGCAATAAACAAATTTATTTATTTATTTCGAAATGTACTAAAAATTAAAATTTATCAATCATTATCAAATTTCATTGGAATGCCCAATCAGAGCGAACGTATCCGCTGTCCTGCGCGGAGCACCAAAAATTAATGTTTTTTTAAAAAAATTCCTAACGTCGTGGTAGTTAACCGATTTTAATTTTGCAAATTGCAAATGGAAGGTACAGTACTCTTCTATATGTCAAAAAAGTTTCAACTTGCTATCTGCTTTATTTTCAGTGCTGCAACATTTTGAAAAAATGAATTTTTGTTGCGAAAGCTGGATTGCAAAATGTATTTTGCAAAATCTATTAAACCGAACTTAATAAAATTTATAGTATTGTTTTATCATATCATAAAGCTTTTCTGGGTGAAATATGAAGGTCCTAAGTATAACATAAATGGTTGAAAAACGTAAAATGCGAATACTTGTTTTTTTATGTTTTTTTTTTTGAAGTTATACTTCTTTACCGGCGATAGAGGGTAAATTTTTATATGGGAAAACCTAGCGACCGGACGCATGCGCATTATAACTTTGTTCTGATTGGATGTTCAAATGACATGTCAAAAATTATTCAATATGGTGGCTGTGGCACAGCTGTAGTTAGATTATTTATGGTTGTTGCGTTTTAAAATTTGTGTGAAAAGAAACAACAAACAAAAGTTAGTTAATAGTTATACTGCCTTTTTAAATAGTTTTCATATACCTATATTTTTGGACTTTTGGACTATTTTGGACAAGGGAAACTCATTCTAATTTGGTAAGTACCTAGTTTTTATTATAATCATATTGTAATTATACATTTGGATTAGGTTGAAATACATACATTTATTTTCTCAAGAATGCGGATTTTAGAGAGAAATCCCAAATTAGGTTCGATTTTTATTTTTAAATTATGATTTTTTGGCGTAGATTTATTTATCTAGTAGGTATGTAATGCTTTGATTTACATACTTAATTTGATTACCAACAAAAGTTCTACCAATCTTCATCTAATATATTGTTTTCTTACTGTTTTGTTATATTTTTATATTTTCTTCCACAAAATTTAAACTACATAATTTTCAAAACAATTGTCAAACAGTAAAACGTTCAGTTACCGTATTTTTCCACGTGATAAATAATGTGCGATTGGACGAGTGAGTCTACGCTTCGATTACGAGTCAAAGCGGCACGAAATTCAAGGGTTCAATTCCCGATGCAAGTTTTATTTTTTTATTTTTTTATGCATATTATGATTGAAAGTATATTTGTTATATAATTTATTTTTCAGCAAATGCGTATTTAAAATTTTTGCCAACAATTATTATCGTCCAGAAATCATTTTTTCTTTGTGGCATTTTTCAATGTGTTTGTGTGCGTTTTATTCTTTTATTTTTTTAAATTTTTGGTATAGTCTTAAAAATCACATAATATGTAGTAGAAGTATAACTTCTTACGTGCGTACAAAGTACACACACATTCTTTTTTTCTAAATTATTGCTATGTTGCAACAAGGGTGACAATTTTTAAAATTTTCAGTTATTCCTATATTGTAGGGAATTTACTTACGCAACTTCTATGTCAGTGCAACTTTTCTCTAAAATGAATACTTTTAAAGTTATAATCAAAAACACAAAGAAAAAAATCGAATTTTTCCTTCATTTTTTGACATTTCGATAATTTAAACAATGTTCGGGACCTTTTAGAGGGGGAGGATAACTGAAATTGAGTTATTTTCAAGCAATTTCTGCAACGAAATATGAGTCACCCTTCAACATCCAAATGTACTAATATTTTTACAGATGCGCCCTGGTCTATAAAGGATTTTCGTTAAAGGGAGAACACGTGCGAGAAGTGACCGGAAGACTGCGAATAGATCGGCTGCGTTGGGGAGGCATCTAAACATTCCGTATATGTATTTGGCACCTAGGAGTTTTCTATTGGTTCCTTGCGGCACGCAGTCATATTTCAACCAGTAGGCGGCGAGGTGCCAAATGCATATACGGAATGTTATTCGGTGCGAAATTCATATACGTAATGTTAAATATTCGTAGACGGAAAAAGATAACTTTTTACTAGTCAGTTAAAAGGAGATTGATTTTAAAATACTTGTTAATGAATTATTAAATAAAAATAAAACAATTATAGTATTTGAAATGTTATTTGGTGCGAAATTCATATGCGGAATTTTAAATATTCGTAGACTAAAAAAGACGACTTTTTATTAAGTCAGTTAAAGAAGTCTGATTTTAAAATATTTTGTTAATGTATTATTGAATATAAATAAAACAAGTATAGCATATTTAATGTTATTTGGTGCGACATTAATATACGGAATGTTAAATGTTCGTAGATCAAAAAAGATGACTATTTTCGTCTGGCAGCACACAGCCCTAAACTTCAACAGAAATAACAAAATTGAATAGCTGAAACATAAATCTAAACATACTATACAACATACAAGTTTTTATATTTGATAAATTATCTGAAATTATTGATTTAATAATAATTAGTTCATTTAAAATATGACATTTTTGAGAATTAAACAAAGCTAGAACTCAGAAACTAATCTAGATATAACAAAACTTGTTTGAACCCATTGTTAAAGAAAAATAACTCGGATGGCTGCTTAACAAAAAATAATTAATATTTTAATATTTTCTTAAATACAGCACATTTAATGAAACAACCAACCTCTCTGGAGATGGTGTGGTATTGTAAATTTTTTCTTGTACATATATATTATAATAAACACTTTCAACTAAGTCTTCCTAAATTTTCATCTTTTCTTCATCTCACTTACTTTGTTATATGGCTGTGATACATCCATATAACGCAAATTTGTACTTGCGTTATATGGGTAATGACGCAAAGAGATAACTCTAGAATTCAAGCTAGCCACATGAGATGTTTCAAAAGAATAAAAGGTTATTACGAGATTTGATACACATGCCCGATTTCACCAACGATACCTAAATATTTAAGAATTACCTAAGTGGGTTTAGGTGTTTCCTAACTCTAAAACGGATTTCACCATACCATAAGAATTGCCTAAACCGCTTAAGCATTACCTTACGGTAGGATACGTTTTTCGATCTCCCTAAACTTTAGGTATTACTTATCGTTGACAGTCAGGTTATTATTTTTACAATTTTGACTAATGTACTTGTGACGTTTGTCAATAATTTGCTTCTTACCTTAATTTTTCTGTTATTCTGTAATACAGTACGTAAATCGTTCAGCTGGACATATTGAACATACATTGTATATATTTAGATGCATAAATACATACATTGTATTATATTAAGATAATTGTGGCAACTTCGCTCTCTCAATGGCAATAATAGCATTAAGGGGCATTAACCTCAAAATTGAAAATTTAATTCGGGTGATACAATTAAACGTCAAAACATGTCATTGCAGTAGAACTATTTTTGACCTAATGGGAAAACTGTGTCTGTTTAATTTGGAAATTAATTTTTAAATAAAAATTAAAGTAAAATTATTAATTCATTAGTAATAATCTTTGTTTTTGATTTATTTATGGACTGACTTGCATTCAAAATCACTCATTCTATTCGTTCTAACAGCTATATTGCACTAGAAACTCGTACTCGAACAAAAGTTTCAACTAACACAAGTTAGCGCAGTTGCCACAATGATCTCAATGTATATTCCCTATGTCCAGCAGAACGATTTACGTACTGTATTAGGTATATTATTAGTTGTAATTTTGTATTTTCTTTTATATCAATAATACAATAATATTGTATTACACATATTACACATAATTGTACACATATTATGTGTTGGAAAATATAGAAAATTATTTGAAGTTTTTTACAGGTCTATTGACGAAATTCTGTAGTCTACTAAAATAATATACTAACTACCTAACAAACTAGTGTTGTGTTTCAAAAACCCATTCATGATATCACTAAAAGTTTGTCTTTAAAAATTAATAATAAAAGAAGCAATTTTCAACATTTCATATTAAAATTATTTCATCAATGACAATTCAGCTAACTTTCATCTTTCGTCATATGTGAAATTTATAACTCTTTTCTTTTCCTCCATTGTACTGTACATATACAAATAACATACAAAACTTAACAAACTTAATTCACAAATAACTAACTACTAAATAAAATAACTATAACAGTACAAAACTGAATAAAACCAACTTGGCAAACAAACAATAATGAGAAATAATCGAAAAAGTAAGGTAATGTCATCTTATTCTTCTTTTTATTTATCAAAAATAGTTCAAATGTACCCGAATTAATACCTAGGAAAGAATTTCCTACATAAGCAGTTCTTTTAGTTGTGAAACGCTATTGTTCTTAAGAATTGACTTAGGAAGTTCCTATCGATAAGAATTACTTAATAAGGCAAATGTTTAGGTATCGTTGGTGAAATCGGGCAATAGAGTAATAACTTAAAATCTACTCGATCAATACAAAAATAAGAATACAGAACAAAACGGAAACCTTTAAACAAATTGGTAATATGGTAAATTTAAACCAAGTGTATGTCGGTCCTCGAAATTGCGGAGCGAAATTCGATTTACAAACAGGTAACAAACGCCTTATCCATAGAATGAAAAAGAATTAGGAAGAATGACGAAGAAAGAATATTTAGGAAAACTAAAAGATCTCAATAAAACTAAGCTCGCTCCAGTACCTTTTGTAACTAGTTTTACCGCTAGCTGGGGTCGCCAAATTTTGTATGCCGCTAGCAACTCTCGTCTACCATCGATGACTCAAGAAGCGAATACTCACGTGTTCCTCCAAGTTAATGGCCGGTATCGCGAAACATGTGCAGAGAATGCCAGAACACCGTCTGCCCAAACAGATTCTAGATTGGTCACCAAATGGAAAAAGAAAAAGAGGCCGACCCAGAAAGAGCTGGAGAGAAGGAATAGACAGAGAGATCCGAGAGAGAGGTTTAGACGAAGGCCTTTGGGAAGATAGAGATGCATGGAGATTGGGCATCGGAAGACGTCGGAGGACGTTTTAAACCGATTATATATATATATCGCGAAACCGGGTTTATAATGGAAGATTCTCAATTCAGAGCTGACATTTATATAAAAAGGGAATCTGTATGGAACGGACTCATTAATTATTTTGGTATGAAGTAGTGCCAAAATGTCAGAAAATAAATCTTACAAAATAATTGTAGATATAAATTATATAATTGATGGATTCGAGCGTTACTTGTTGGAAGTTCATTTTATCTAACAATAAAACACTGAAAATGTTTGTTTTCTATACTTCCACAAAATTTATTACAACTATGTGAATACAGCTGTTTCGGCAGAGTGCCTTTCTCAAGTGATTTAGATTACTATCGGTTTGTCTTTTTAAAGTCTTTAACTGAAGAGGTTGAGGAGTGGGGGCTGTTTGTCTCGAGTTGGTCATTCAGACTAAGGCCTTTGTTTTAAATATGCAGAATTTGAAACTGTTCATTAAAAGAATGTTTATGATCTAGAAGGTGAAGTGCGTTTTTCTATTGTTTATTTTCTATTGTGCGTTTGTCTAAGTAGAAGTGTCCGTTTTTCTATTGTTGAAAGCCCTTTTGTGTTCTGCTGTCCGTTTGTTAAAGGTTCTGCCAGTCTGACTGCTGTAAGTTTTCGGACAGTCACCACAAGTTAGTTTGGAAACACCACTCTGTAGTTATTTTCTCTTTCGGCTCTTATTGTTCTTAATATATTTGCTTAAGTTGTTATTAGTTGTGAAAGCTGGTGTTATTCCTTTATTTTTTTATGTATCTGGCTATTTTTGTTGTTATCTTGCCAGTATATGTGATAGAGCAGAAGGTACTGGGTTTTTTCTGTGGTGGTGGATAGAATAATTTCAGGGTTTTATTATGGAGTTTTTGGTTTAAAATTTTGTTAATTGTTTGTTCGTTATAGCCATTCTTTACTGCTATTTGTTTAATGATGTTCAGTTCTATCTCGAAGTTATTTTTTGACATGGGAATTTCTGTCAGTCTATGTATCATGCTATGGTAGGCTGCTAATTTGTGTTGTGTAGGATGGGATGATGAATTGTGTATAGTTGTGTCAGTATGGGTAGGTTTATGATATACGGAGAACTCATGTTTGTTGTGTAGTCTGGTAATTGTTACATCTAGAAAGTTTATGGACTTATTCAGTTCGGTTTCTATTGTAAACTCAATATTACTATGAAGTGAATTAATTTCTATCATACATTAATTCACTTCATAGTAATATTGAGTTTACAATAGAAACCGAACAGAATAAGTCCATAAACTTTCTAGATGTAACAATTACCAGACTACACAACAAACATGAGTTCTCCGTATATCATAAACCTACCCATACTGACACAACTATACACAATTCATCATCCCATCCTACACAACACAAATTAGCAGCCTACCATAGCATGATACATAGACTGACAGAAATTGCCATGTCAAAAAATAACTTCGAGATAGAACTGAACATCATTAAACAAATAGCAGTAAACAATGGCTATAACGAACAAACACATAAAAAAATTTTAAACCAAAAACTCCATAAGAAAACCCTGAAATTAGTCTATCTACCACCACAGAAAAAACCCAGTACCTTCTGCTCTATCACATATACTGGCAAGATAACAACAAAAATAGCCAGATACATAAAAAAGAAAGGAATAACACCAGCTTTCAGAACTAATAACAACTTAAGCAAATATATTAAGAACAATAACAGCCAAAAGAGAAAACAACTACAAAGTGGTGTTTACAAACTAACTTGTGGTGACTGTCCGAAAACTTACATCGGTCAAACTGGCAGAACCTTTGACAAACGGATAGCAGAACACAAAAGGGCTTTCAACAATAGAAAAACAGACACTTCTACATACGCACTTCACCTTTTAGATAATAATCATTCTTTTAATGAACAGTTTTAAATTCTGCATATTCAAAATAAAGGCTTTAAGCTATCTTTATTAGAATTTATGGAAGTTAATAAATTGAAAAATACAGATATAATTCTGAATGGAAAACTCGAGACAAACAGCTCCCCACTCCTCAACCTCTTCAGTTAAAGACTTTAAAAAGACAAACCCATAGTAATCTAAATCACTTGAGAAAGGCACTCTGCCGAAATAGCTGTATTCACATAGTTGTAATAAATTTTGTGGAAGTATAGAAAACAAACGTTTTCAGTGTTTTATTGTTAGATATAAATTATATGTTTTAGCATATAAATGTTTCAGCGAATGTAATAAATTAAATAAAGATTAATAAATGAAGTTTTTTAAATTAAAAAGAAATAAGTAAAAAACGTAACAAAATACTCAATTTATTTTCATAGTTTTATCACGCATTTTGCGTCTAAAGTTAAATTTAAAATATGATTATCTGAACATTTTTCTGAAATTCGAAGTAAATTAGATACTTTGATGGTTCCAATTAAACGAGCACGTTGTATATTATAATGTAATACTGCATCTTCTGTAATAAGTCATAGCTAGATGCGCGTCCTGTTCTGATTTATATCAACAAATCAGGCGATCCAATTATCCATTTTCCTCCGGTTCTATCATTTTTGCCGCTAATGAGCAAAATAAAAATCACCGACATCGCCATTATCGTAGACGGTCTCGACAATTCGCATCGAGGAAATAACAAATAAAATTACTATCACGAAATCGCCCCGAGCTGCTACGGTATGGCACAGAACTAATGAATTGCATTAAGATGACTGGGTTTTGTGTTCTGTGTTCCGTGGCAGATTCCGTGAAACGTGATAATAGCGAATTTTCATTACACCATATCCGAGCACTGAATATGCATTTCGAATCAATTAACAAAGGATTAGATATCACGGTTTGAGAAATAACTTCAGTTGTCAAGAAGTCAGAAAGATAATTGAATGTTGTACGTTTGGTCATTAATATCATGTAGAATTTGTTATATGCATAGTAGGGGAGTGCATATAGATTTTCACTTCGGAAAAAATCAAAGAAGATAGAACTTTTTGTAATTTCATTAAGAAATGTTTAATAAACAACATATCAAAAATTTCTACTCGAGAAGTGGGCGCTTCATTTTTTATTAAAGAAATGAACTGCGAAATTAGATGTTTTTTTAAACAACTCCGAAAATATAAATTAAAAAAAAAACTGACTCGACCATTGCAAAACTTAAAAAATTTTACAAAAAAAAGCTTATATAAAGATTTTTCTAAAATTAAATCTGTAGCTAGTAGATCTAGAAAAAATCTACCAAACTATCTTGGAAGGAATTGTCCTGTACAACTCGGAAGTGTGGGAAGTAAAAGACCGACAAAATAAAAGACTTCAAGCTAGAAATGGACGTGCTTAGAAGAAGCTGCAGAATATCTAAACTGCAGCATATCCCAAACGAAGAAATAAAAGAAAGAATGGAAGTAGAAAAGGATATTATAGACAAAATAGAACAAAAAAGATTAATATGGTACGGGCATGTCCAGAGAATGGGACCAACAAGATGGCCCAAGAAAATGATCCAGTATGCACCACCCGAGAGAAGAAAAAGAGGCAGACCGAAGAGAACATGGATACAAGATGTAGAGAAAGCAATGAACAGTAGACAACTTAACGAGGAAGATATTCGTGGCCGAAAAGCATGGCGAATAGGATGCGGGAAACGGCGGATGCTGTAGAACACCCGATATATACATATATATATATATATATATATATATATATATATATATATATATATATATATATATATATATATATATATATATTACCAATGTTTCTTGGGTTTAGGTTCATAAAAAAAGCTTGTCTATGATGTTATGACCATATTTATTGATATATTATCCGACGTTTCGGCAGGAAATCCATGCCTTTTTCAAGGATTGACTAAAACAAAATTTATTGAAAGCTACAATACAATTTAAAAGAAAATCGACTTACCATGCAATCGTAAATTTAGTTTTGAAACAAGTACACAAATAGACGTCACAATTAAAACAATGTTAAAATGTTAAAGCATAGGAAGGGACCCACTAAGTCATTGCGTTAAGAGAGTAATGAACTGTGTCAAAAATTATTATGGTGTTTATTGATGTTTGATTTTATGTTAAGTCAAAATAGTTGTCTTCGTCTCATAGGCGTGCTGAAATATTATATAGTTAATTTTAGATTAATTTGAAATATACCCTATTAAGGTTTTTGACATCCCGTTTATCATTTTATCATTGACAGCTTTGTTATTTTTTTTAATTTCTATGGACTCTAGCAGTTCCCTCTTCTTTTTGTTGGGTTCAATTTTTAGGATTTTAGTTTTATCGAAATCAAATTTGTGTTTCTTTTCGTTTTCATGTTTTGTGAGGGCTGTAGTGTTATTTTTGTCATATTTGTGAGACCGAATTCTAGAGTTTAGTAGCTGGCTGGTTTGTCCGATATATACCCCATCGCAATTTGGAATTTCATATACAACATGTGATTTTTTTGATTGCGGGGTTTTAGTTTTAAGTTTAGTAAAATTCCTTTTCAAGAGATTATATCCTTTGTGAGCAACTGTAATGTTATGCTTGGCTAGGAGATTCGAAAGTTGTTCAGATAACCCTTGTATGTAAGGCAAAGACATATATTTCTTCTTTTCCTTATTATTTTTGTTGTTGTTTTTGTTGTTGTAAAATGTATGTAGTCGTGACTTGAAGGTGTTTTCAATGAGGTGATGTGGGTATGAATTAAGTGTTAGTGCTGTTTTTGCTTTTTTTATAGCATGAGGTCTATTGATGGGATCAGACAATCTGATGGCTCTGTCGGCTAGGCCAATAACTACTGATTTGTTCTGGGACAACGGGTGATGAGAGTTGAAGTTTAGGTATCTTGACGACCAGGTTTTTTTGGTGTACCATGAAGTAGTTATGATGCTGTTGTCTCGATGTAAGGTCAGGTCCAGAAAATTGATTTGACAATTTTTTTCAACTTCTAACGTGAATTTGAGTTTTTGGTGGAAGTTATTGAACTCATTTAGCAAAACATTCATTTTGTCCTCTGGTGCTGCACTTAAACAGTCATCTATGTATCGAAAGAAAAAAGGAATATTGAAATCTATTTTATTCAAAACAATTTCCTCTAGGTGCTCTAGAACTAATTGAGCTATGGCGCTAGATATGCTAGCACCCATAGCGCATCCATCTGTTTGTTGGAAAATTTTGTTTTTATATATAAAATATGTTGATTTTAATGTTGTTTCGACTGCTGAAACAAATTCTTCTAGAGGGATGTCTGTAAATACTTAATTAGAAAAAAGTGGAATGAAATAAAAGTATTTACAGACATCCCTCTAGAAGAATTTGTTTCAGCAGTCGAAACAACATTAAAATCAACATATTTTATATATAAAAACAAAATTTTCCAACAAACAGATGGATGCGCTATGGGTGCTAGCATATCTAGCGCCATAGCTCAATTAGTTCTAGAGCACCTAGAGGAAATTGTTTTGAATAAAATAGATTTCAATATTCCTTTTTTCTTTCGATACATAGATGACTGTTTAAGTGCAGCACCAGAGGACAAAATGAATGTTTTGCTAAATGAGTTCAATAACTTCCACCAAAAACTCAAATTTACGTTAGAAGTTGAAAAAAATTGTCAAATCAATTTTCTGGACCTGACCTTACATCGAGACAACAGCATCATAACTACTTCATGGTACACCAAAAAAACCTGGTCGTCAAGATACCTAAACTTCAACTCTCATCACCCGTTGTCCCAGAAGAAATCAGTAGTTATTGGCCTAGCCGACAGAGCCATCAGATTGTCTGATCCCATCAATAGACCTCATGCTATAAAAAAAGCAAAAACAGCACTAACACTTAATTCATACCCACATCACCTCATTGAAAACACCTTCAAGTCACGACTACATACATTTTACAACAACAAAAACAACAACAAAAATAATAAGGAAAAGAAGAAATATATGTCTTTGCCTTACATACAAGGGTTATCTGAACAACTTTCGAATCTCCTAGCCAAGCATAACATTACAGTTGCTCACAAAGGATATAATCTCTTGAAAAGGAATTTTACTAAACTTAAAACTAAAACCCCGCAATCAAAAAAATCACATGTTGTATATGAAATTCCTTGTTCAAATTGCGATGGGGTATATATCGGACAAACCAGCCAGCTACTAAACTCTAGAATTCGGTCTCACAAATATGACAAAAATAACACTACAGCCCTCACAAAACATGAAAACGAAAAGAAACACAAATTTGATTTCGATAAAACTAAAATCCTAAAAATTGAACCCAACAAAAAGAAGAGGGAACTGCTAGAGTCCATAGAAATTAAAAAAAATAACAAAGCTGTCAATGATAAACGGGATGTCAAAAACCTTAATAGGGTATATTTCAACTTAATCTAAAATTAACTATATAATATTTCAGCACGCCTATGAGACGAAGACAACTATTTTGACTTAACATAAAATCAAACATCAATAAACACCATAATAATTTTTGACACAGTTCATTACTCTCTTAACGCAATGACTTAGTGGGTCCGTTCCTATGCTTTAACATTTTAACATTGTTTTAATTGTGAGGTCTATTTGTGTACTTGTTTCAAAACTAAATTTACGATTGCATGGTAAGTCGATTTTCTTTTAAATTGTATTGTAGCTTTCAATAAATGTTGTTTTAGTCAATCCTTGAAAAAGGCATGGATTTCCTGCCGAAACGTCGGATAATATATCAATAAATATGGTCATAACATCATAGACAAGCTTTTTTTATGAACCTAAACCCAAGAAACATTGGTAAAAAAATATATCAAGGTTCAAGAATTAAACTCAAACTATATATATATATATATATATATATATATATATATATATATATATATATATATATATATCAAGCAGTGATTCTTGAGGATGCAGTCTATTTTGGCCCAAAAGACAAAATAGACTGAATATCTTTTATTATATATCTTTTATTATATATTACTCAATATCTTTTGGGCCAAAATAGACTGCATCCTCAAGAATCACTGCTTGATATTTGAATATACAGTCAAGAATACCATAATCTTATATATATATATATATATATATATATATATATATATATATATATATATATATAAATCTGTAGCTTCTATAATTTTTTATTTTTAACGCCAAAGTCACCCTTCTTACAAACATTGGCGCACTGTAAACTAGCGTACGGCGAAATGCACGGTTGAGTTATTTTAATGTAATTCTTTAACTAATCGATCAAATGAAATTTTACAAATTGGACATGAAAGAAGAATAATTAGAATATCTTATGGTTATAATAAAAAGAAATAAAATGTATGGGCATAAGTACGGTGTGGACTGAAAGTGAGCCTTACATGAATTTTGTTTAAAAATGTGTAACTAATACAATTTTTCTTATAAAACTCTAAATTTTGCACACCGTACCTTTCAAACATCTTACTAAACGATGTTTTATCCAAAATTTATTTCAAATGATACGACGCACAGTGGGGCAGGAGAGCTAAAAAGTTGGCATAAAATGAAAATACTAAATGCAGTATTTTCTGTCGCATTCATTTTAATTAAATAGTACACAATCCTGCGTATGATTTGGCATCATTTTTTTCCCATTAAATCCCTCTCCACCAGTTGCGACGCGTCGCAAAGGGCACATGGTCCCGTGTTAACAATGCATAGGCCGCGATAACGTGATTCGACTTACGTTTGATCCACTTATTTCAAGTGAAAAGTTAATTTACTAGTAAAATTGGCTACGGATGTTTGATCTTCAGGAAAGTGACAATATTATTACAGATGTGATATAATAATTAAGTAAATATAGTATCTTATAATATATTGTTTAAAATTACCCGTACAAAATATCAAAATATGCATTTTTCAAAAAGAGCAAGTGATTTGTTAGTGTTCCCAGACTGATCCAACTTTAATTTTGTTTTATTTTGAAAGCTTGAGTATTATTCTTTAGAAAGTCATTTTAACTTTTTGCTCATATTTGCTCCTTTTTTCATAATTTTATTTTTTGTGAGGTTATGTTGACCTAATTAAATTGAATAACACTCTATTCTAATTTTTCGTTATTTGCATAATTCAAGCATAATAATTCAAGAAAGTGTAGTAGATGCAAAACAAATTAAGATGTATTCCACTTTTTGTTGATTAGTAGTGATCCACTGATCACAAGCAAAAGAAACATAAAAAGAAAGAAATTAGAACACCTGCCAGTGGAAGCACTGCATATTAGTGCATAATATATTATGTTCAAATCTCCGAATGTGCAAGATGTTGACGTCACATCTGATGATTCTGATGATGATCTGTAGTTTAAGTTTTTCAATATTTTACCTACAAAATTTTATGTTATTCTTATAAATATGCGGTAAATGGTTTTAAAGAACAATTTGGTTAAGCAATTTTTCAAAAATAATGTTAACACAATTGTTTTGAGATATAAATAATATTAGATAATAATAAATAAATAAGATATAAAATAAAAATGACTAAACTTCAAATATCATTTAAATCAATATCGGTAGTAACTACGGACATTCAGCTTTGAAAATTTTGAGCAAAACATTTTTTGAACAATCCATCCTTCAAGGGAAAATATTTGTAAAGCGAGGCTCAGGAAGAAGAAGAACATCCTGGTTAAAGAACTTCAGAATCTGCTTTAACACAACATCTGTGCAGCTTTTCCGCGCTGCTGCAGATAAAATAAAGATTGCCATGATGATCGCCAACATTCGTCACGGATATGCACATTGAGAAGAAGAAGAAAACTTTGAAAAAACATCGTTTTTTTTATGTACACACAACTTATAATATTTGAAAAAAAAAAATTGGCCATAATATATCGACAATGATTTAATGCCAACTTATGTTGTCTCTTGCCCCACTGTGCGGCGTCTCAAAAAATGTAATTTTTGAAAATGTCATAGTTTTACAGAATTAACACCACTTTAAGACAGTATTACTTAAGTTTGAACACATCTATTACAGTTTTGTAGGTGTTTTTTTTTTTAAGATTAGGATGTAGTCTTTAAAATGCACTAAATTGTTTTACTTTAGAAATGAAATAAACTATTTCTTTTTAAGAAAATTAAGAAGGATAACAAAAACGTAATACAAAAACCGAAAATTACCAGCTAAAAAAAATGTTTATACAAAGTGAACAAAACTTTTTTCTGTAAACTTACCTAAAATACATTTAATAATAAGCTTCAACAATAATAAATGTTCAACAAAAAAATTTTTTTTAGTTCTTATACAGTACCTATGTCTGCCTAATTTGGAACCTAGTGATACCTTTTGTATTATCAGTCTTACACGAAAAAAAGTTATTCTTTATAAAATACTCTGCATCGTATATAATCTAACATGCAACCATCAAATATAAAATTTTATTAATTTTATACGAGGTATGTCAAAAAATATGAATTTCACTCAAGAGTAAAGTACCTTTATAATTCACAATATCGAAAATTCTTATTAAGAAAAGTTGTTTGGAATTAAAACATATGTTTCAGTGTTCAATTACATCCTTATAATTAAAATATTGTGAATAATAAAGGCACTTAACTCTTAAGAAACATTCATATTATTTACATACCTCGTACAACTTAAAAAATTTGATATCTGATGGTTATAACTTAGATTCTAACACCAGGTAGAGTATTTCATGAAGAATAACTTTATTTCGTAAAATTGATAATAAAAAAGTTTTGCATGTGGTTCCTAGCTACGCAGACATACCGTATAAGAGCTTCCGTATAAGAATTTTTAAATTGTAATGCCATATTCGGATTCAGCATAATCAAAAACAAAATAGAAACATATTTGATCAAAGTAAAATGATGAATTCAACGAAATTTTTAAAATTATTTATACAAAACAATTAATCAACAATTAGCGGCCAAATCTGCGAGTAGAAATTTTTAATTTAACATATATTTAAACTAACAAAAAAACGTTTTAGAAAAATATAAGCTTGTTTGAATTTTTCCGAAACAATGCATGTTTTCGTTCTAATTGCACTCCCCTATTTATAGGTACTACTTGAACAATATTTAACTCAACAATATTTAACGATTCTTAACTTGTTGATTCATTCTTATTTTTTAAAACAAAAAATACTTTTTTCTTTCTTTCTCCCCTTCCTTTTACCCCAACACTGTGTCGGATTTGGGCTAGCTATTTTAATTTCCACAGGTTTGGTTTGGTTTCCACAGCAACCAACCTTGGAGTGGCCCAAAGAAAAATGGAACGGTCACTACTTGGACTGACTCTCAGAGACAGGGTCAGAAACGAAGAAATCAGGACAGACGTCACATAATAATATGTCATAGAGCGAGTAGCATGGCTGAAGTGGAATTGGGCGGGCCATGTAGCCAGAATGAGGCCCGGCGCAAATTAAACCTAAGCGAGACACAACCTGCGCCGGCGGGACGGGTGACCCGTGCATTTATTTTTCTAGCGTGCCGCATATTGAACACAAGCCAACCCAACCGTTAGCCATCGACGCGGCGAATAGAGAGGGGCAAAATCAGTGCGGACATGTAACGGTTACTTTTGATACTGGTTCTCAGTGGTACTGAGTACAAATATTGATTACAAAATACTGATGTATCTGATCCTTTCTGGAGAAAAACTCTCCAGTGTAATTTAGGCTTTGCCGCTTATCGATTGACTCTCTCGCCGTGTGTGCTCAATCAAACTCGGGATAGAAATGGAAGACCTCAAGAAAAAAAGGACGCCTTTGAAGGATAAAATTACAAGGATCGAAAACTGGCTCTCATAAAAGGCTAGTACGGAAAAGGGTGCGCTATTGTGTAGTAAGCTCACAGCAAGGATTGCTAATATTATTGAAGAAAAACTCTCTCGCTTAGACTCTATAAATATGTGGTCGGATTCAGAAATTGTTCTCGCTTGGCTTCGTTCGCATCCCTCTCGTTGGACTCAATTTGTAGCAAATTGGGTTGCACAAATTTTAGATAATTTTCCTAACGCTCATTGGAGGAACGTACGATCCAAAGAGAATCCTGCCGACATACTCTCCCGAGGAATGCTACCCGCTGACTTTCTTAAATCTTCTTTGTGGTTTCATGGTCCTCAATTTTTAAATCAATCTCGGTTGGATTTATTGAAATACAATCTAAAAGTCTATACCTCCAAGTTACCTGAAGAAAGGAAAGTAACTCTTCACGTTCGAAATGATCAAATAGATTTTTTCACCTCTCTTTCTGATAGGTTCTCTAATTTTTCAAGGTTTGTAAGAAATTTAGCCTTTATATTCAGGTTTGCCAGGCAATAATGCCAAATCGCCTTCTCAAAAGTTGTCAAATTCTCTTGAAGTAAGCAAACTTCAAAACGCTGAACTGAAGATTGTTAAGATGCTTCAGTACTCTTCTTTCTCGCTTGGGATTTCTGAGATTAAGAAAGGTAAAACTCTATCTAATAAGTCTCTTTTACGCTTAAACCCCTTTTTGGATGAAAATGAAATGCTGCGTGTAGGAGGTCGCCTTGGTAACTCAGACGTTACATTTGACCAAAAATATCCTCTTCTCCTTCCCTCAAAAAATCGTGTAGTATGTCTCATTCTTCACAGAGAACATATCAGACTTTGTCACTCTGGTTCTCAAAATACTTTATCTCAAATTCGACTTAAATATTGTCCTTTAAATGGACTACGTGAAGTCAAAAAGGTCATACACCAATGTATGGTTTGTTTTAGATTTAGTGCCAAACCCGCTATTCAGATTATGGCAGATTTACCACAGGAACGTTTGCAATCCTCTCGAGTATTCGCTCATGTCGGATTTGATTTTGGCGGTCCCTTTCAGATTAAGGCTTCCAAACTCCGCAAAGCTCCTTTAATAAAATCTTATATTGCTCTTTTCGTTTGTCTATCGACTCAAGCTGTTCACATTGAAGCCGTAGAGGCCTCCCTCAGACTATATTCAGTGACAACGCTACGAACTTTTTGGGAGCTCGTAATCATTTATTTGAACTTTATAAATTTTTAAAAGATAAAGAACACTCTCGCTCTATTAATGAATTTTTGGCATCATCGCATATTCGCTGGAAAACCACAGTTCCTCGAGCCCCTCATCATGGTGGCATCTGGGAAAGCGCTATAAAGAGCGCAAAGCATCATGTGCGTAGGCTCATGGGTGATATTAAGCTCACTTTTGAAGAATTTATCACTGTTCTCACTCAAATTGAAGCTGTTCTCAATTCTCGACCGCTTTGCTCCCTCTCAAATGATCTCTCTGATCTAACCTATCTGACTCCTGGACATTTCTTGATTGGACAATCTCTTACGTCATTTCCTGAAAGGGATGTGATCCACATTCCCGAAAATAGATTAAGTTTATGACAACATCTCTCTAAACTCCAGCAAATGTTTTGGAAAAAATGGTCAATCGACTACTTGAACAGACTCCAAAATCGCCCTAAATGGTTTCTTCCTCATAAGAACCTAGAGCCCAACGATCTCGTCTTGTTGATTGAAGACAACACTCCTCCTCTTTACTGGGCTCTAGCAAGAGTGATTGATGTCTTTCCCGGAAAGGATGGCCGAGTAAGAGTTGCATCGGTCAAAACTAAAGATGGAGTCTTCAAGCGCTCTATTAATAAATTGTGTCCTCTACCAAATGACTTAAATTAAGTTAAGTTTAGTGTTTTCGCTTAGGAACGTTGTAAGTTGATTTATGTAAGGTTAGGTTTATGTTAAAGCCAGTGCTTCAACGCGGGGGAGCATGTCGTAAAAACAACAGTTAAAGTAATTCGCATTTTTGTAAATCTCTCTTGTAAATATGTTGGGACAATCTGTATTGTGTTTAAAAGATTTAATTCTCTGAAAACTTAAGTGTTAGCGTTGTGTGTTTTATAAAATAGGCATATGGTTGCATTTTATCGTCTTCGGGGTAAGCAGGCCAGTTTGCCAAAGAAGTGTAACATGTGTGTGGCCCTTTTCAGGCCGAATAGTGTAAACTATCAAAGATAATAATGCAGTGATTTGAATAGAATTTCGGCAGTCCCTTCTCAGCGTCCAAAGCGATTAGTTCTTTTCTCTGTTGTTCTCTCGCTCACAATAACTCCCTCGCACGCTAAATTTTAAGACGGTACTTAATGTGTATAATAAGGACTCTTTTCTCTCTCTTTCGCTACTAAGACAATTTATCGTTAAGACGCTTATTTGTCAAACTCATTGTTTTTAATAAATGTTTTTGTCGCTTATCACTTTTATTCTCGTGTGTAGTGTTGCCCAAATGCAAGACCAAGACGAGACTTGGACAGTCTTGGTCTTGGTCTTGCACCAGTACACCTGGTCTTGGTCTTGGTATTGCACTCCCAGTCTTGGTCTTGGTCTTGGTCTTGCAGCAAGAGTCTTGCAAGTCTCGCAGTTACCCACTAGCATATTGCTATTTATTAATAAACAACTCACATTAGGTGGGTTTGAACCCACGATCTAAACTATCCCTGCCTATACTCTAACTAACTGGGCTATCTACCATGTCCCACGGGAGTCAGTCTGTTTCTTAATAAACGTTTGCATTTAATAACCTGGCATGTGCTAAAACATGGTGAAAACACAAAAAAAAACAAACAAATGACATAAACTTGACTGTATTTTAAAGAACATTATCTGCCTAGAAAAGGATTGATGGACTCTCACATTAGGTATATGAAATGAAACGGAATAAAAGAGTTCTACAATTTGCCATTTATTCAAATAAAAAATAAAAAAAAATACAAATTAAATTACAGCACAGTACGCAATAGCTTTGACACTATTATTAGTTGATAATTTTTGTTTGCTATTAGTTGAAAATTTTAAGATTGACTTTTTTTAACAAGAATTAATACAAAGTAATACACGCAGTTTAATTATATAACATTTATACAGAGTGAGTTTTATGTATGGAACGCCTCAAATATCTCGGAAACGACTTGAACGATTTTTATAGAATTTGGTGGGTGAAGTTCTTCTAATGCGGCCGATATTATAGTGGTAATTACAGATTGTTGCCAGATCTTGCGTTTTTTTTGAAAATATAATGAACTTTCGTATTTCGAATAGAACACCCTGTATATTTTTGCATTTTGAACCACAATAACTACTAATTAATTTTCATGTATTATTTCCTATACCGAAATGCCGTAATTTCTGAGTTATTTCTATATTTATTTAAAAAAAAATTAAACAAATTATAAAAATCAATTCTTTCAGCCCTGGCAGACTTATTTTAGGTTCTTTGAATCATATGGAACAAAAAAGGTCTGTTGTAGTTTTTGTCTAAAGTTATTCGTTTCCGAGTTATAAACAATTTAAAATTGAAAAAAGTCGAAAAATGACGATTTTCAAGGCTCAAAAACACAAGTAAAAAATATTATTTTCGAAATCTCGAAGTGCCTAAACTGAAGTTTAAACTTTATTTATCAGTTGTCGATAAGTAATTTGTTTATTTCATTTTAAAAAACATTGTTTTTTAGTTTTTAATGCAGCCCGATCGCCCATCCTCTCATAAGTTCTTCATTAACAATAAAAAAACAATGGCAAAATCACACATCGGCCAATATCTCTTTTTATATAATAATAAATATCTCTTTTTTTGAAATTTGAAGGATTTTTTTAACATTTTACCGTGCGCGAATGGACTATACAGGGTAGCCAGGCATTATCTTATCTAGTGCTTTTTCAGCAAAAAATTTTGTTTGGCCGATTGATCTAATATCTAATTGCACACTCTGCAAACAGTTTATAAGTAGGACGTTTAGTCTTTACGATATGGATAAGGAAAAACAATTGAGTGGTTATCCGTAACAGTGGATATTGTATTCGTATTATATTTTTATCACCTTATAGGCGACATACTTTAATGCGATATTATTATACTGTCGTGTCGTGTCACACAACACAAGAAGATTATTTTATGAAAGGTTGCTATTCTCAAAATCTAGACAATTGCTCAATTGTAATTAATTTCGGAGCGAAGGCGTCGTCTGATATTCGGAAAGAATGAAATATTTTATTTTTACATTGTATAATCATTTATTATGACCTCTGAGTACGTATCCAATAAATAAGCGTTCATATTTTTAATTCGGTATGTATGTTCATCGTATTGTTCATAATGCGGATAAATCCAATGTTCCAAATTTTTGTTACATATTTTTTTGTATCTCATAGTCTCTAAGCATATACCCGAACTAATATACAGGGTGTAACAAAAATACAGGTCATAAATTAAATCACCTATTCTAGGACCAAAAATAGTTCGAATGAACCTAACTTACCTTAGTACAAATATGCACATAAAAAAGTTACAGCCCTGTGAAGTTACAAAATGAAAATCGATTTTTTTTAATATATCGAAAACTATTAGAGATTTTTTATTGAAAATGTGGCATTTTTATGGCAGGAATATCTTAAAGAAAAATTATAGTGAAATTTGTGCACCCCATAAAAATGATATGGGGGTTTTATTCCCTTAAACCCACCCAAACTTTTGTGTACGTTCCAATTAATATATTATTCTAAAAGGGGAAGTTCCCTAGGTTGGCTGTATACCATATAGTTAAAAACTCTAACAAGAAGTAAAACCACTTCTATGTAAATTGGTATATTTATTAAAACTTAAAAAATCCCAATGGATTGAATAAAATATGTCCAATTCAGAACGTTTTCAGACCTATCGGTCCATCATCAGTGAATCTACAATAAAATAAGTAATCCCACTATTAGAATTGAAAGATGGTTGAAATTTTTAAAAAGCTAAAAAAGTGTGGTTAGATTACTTACGTGTATACTTGCTAAATAGCCCCAGAACCAAACAATGGTTGAATTTAATATATTATTGTGATACTATTAGTTAAATTCAATATTTTTAAAACTTTTTTGGTTCTTAGTATTTTTTCGACAAGGCAGTTTTTATCGAGTTTCAGCTTCTTTTCTAATATGTTTACATAGAGATTTTATGGGGGGTTTTGTTCCTTTAAACCTCCCAATGGTTGTGTACGTTCCAATTAAACTATTACTGCAATACGATTAGTTAAGCACAGTGTTTTTAAAACTTTTTGCTTCTTTGTATTTTTTCGATAAGCACATTTTATCGAGATGTGACTTCTTTTTTAATATGGTTCAAAATATATCTAAAAATGTAAATCATAAATAAATTTTCAGTAGTAATTGCACAAGAGCTCTAAGATTATTGAATTTTTCCCGAGTGACACTTTGACAGTTTTAATTTCACGAGCCGTAGGCGAGTGAAATTATGTCAAAGTGTCACGAGGGCAAAAATTCTATATTAATTTTAGAGATCGAGTGCAATTTGTTGCGATTATTTCATGAATAAAACTGTTCAAAACCAAAATTTTATTGTAATTTATTTATGTAAGTACAAATTAGTACAATTAATCAAACAATTGTTTTAAATATGTAAAATAAAAATGTGTGTACCATTTTTATATATTCGGCTGCAATACGAAGGAAAAACAATCTTACTTTTTAATTAGAATAAGGAGTGCAGCCAGTCCCTTTAACTGCAGTTTTCTGCTCTTATTGGAGCGTCATCAGAAGGAACGTAGGCACTGTTCTCCTTAATCCAATCAAATCGCATCGAAATGTTTTCCCAAATACTGCAGCCAAAATGATGGTAATGGGTGGCTAGCGCCATCTGGCCGTAAAAATACGAAGCAAGTTTTCAATCCTAATAGCAAATAATTAATATTGAAAAATATCAAAAATTACTAAAAGATTTTTAAATTGAAAACTTACTGGTACATCCCCATGTATACGCCTCCAAGACTTCTACAATTTGCAAGTCATATGGATGCTGCAGTAAAGACGATAGGGAAGGAATTCTAAACCTTGCAATTCAAATCCCCCGTCTGCAGCCGGCTAGGAACTGAAAGATGCACCATAGTTACTCTACTGAGTAATAAGAAAATAAAATAAAAATGTGTGTACCATTTTTATATATTCGGCTGCAATACGAAGGAAAAACAATCTTACTTTTTAATTAGAATAAGGAGTGCAGCCAGTCCCTTTAACTGCAGTTTTCTGCTCTTATTGGAGCGTCATCAGAAGGAACGTAGGCACTGTTCTCCTTAATCCAATCAAATCGCATCGAAATGTTTTCCCAAATACTGCAGCCAAAATGATGGTAATGGGTGGCTAGCGCCATCTGGCCGTAAAAATACGAAGCAAGTTTTCAATCCTAATAGCAAATAATTAATATTGAAAAATATCAAAAATTACTAAAAGATTTTTAAATTGAAAACTTACTGGTACATCCCCATGTATACGCCTCCAAGACTTCTACAATTTGCAAGTCATATGGATGCTGCAGTAAAGACGATAGGGAAGGAATTCTAAACCTTGCAATTCAAATCCCCCGTCTGCAGCCGGCTAGGAACTGAAAGATGCACCATAGTTACTCTACTGAGTAATAAGAAAATAAAATAAAAATGTGTGTACCATTTTTATATATTCGGCTGCAATACGAAGGAAAAACAATCTTACTTTTTAATTAGAATAAGGAGTGCAGCCAGTCCCTTTAACTGCAGTTTTCTGCTCTTATTGGAGCGTCATCAGAAGGAACGTAGGCACTGTTCTCCTTAATCCAATCAAATCGCATCGAAATGTTTTCCCAAATACTGCAGCCAAAATGATGGTAATGGGTGGCTAGCGCCATCTGGCCGTAAAAATACGAAGCAAGTTTTCAATCCTAATAGCAAATAATTAATATTGAAAAATATCAAAAATTACTAAAAGATTTTTAAATTGAAAACTTACTGGTACATCCCCATGTATACGCCTCCAAGACTTCTACAATTTGCAAGTCATATGGATGCTGCAGTAAAGACGATAGGGAAGGAATTCTAAACCTTGCAATTCAAATCCCCCGTCTGCAGCCGGCTAGGAACTGAAAGATGCACCATAGTTACTCTACTGAGTAATAAGAAAATAAAATAAAAATGTGTGTACCATTTTTATATATTCGGCTGCAATACGAAGGAAAAACAATCTTACTTTTTAATTAGAATAAGGAGTGCAGCCAGTCCCTTTAACTGCAGTTTTCTGCTCTTATTGTAGCGTCATCAGAAGGAACGTAGGCACTGTTCTCCTTAATCCAATCAAATCGCATCGAAATGTTTTCCCAAATACTGCAGCCAAAATGATGGTAATGGGTGGCTAGCGCCATCTGGCCGTAAAAATACGAAGCAAGTTTTCAATCCTAATAGCAAATAATTAATATTGAAAAATATCAAAAATTACTAAAAGATTTTTAAATTGAAAACTTACTGGTACATCCCCATGTATACGCCTCCAAGACTTCTACAATTTGCAAGTCGTATGGATGCTGCAGTAAAAACGATAGGGAATCTTTTAGTAATTTTTGATATTTTTCAATATTAATTATTTGCTATTAGGATTGAAAACTTGCTTCGTATTTTTACGGCCAGATGGCGCTAGCCACCCATTACCATCATTTTGGCTGCAGTATTTGGGAAAACATTTCGATGCGATTTGATTGGATTAAGGAGAACAGTGCCTACGTTCCTTCTGATGACGCTCCAATAAGAGCAGAAAACTGCAGTTAAAGGGACTGGCTGCACTCCTTATTCTAATTAAAAAGTAAGATTGTTTTTCCTTCGTATTGCAGCCGAATATATAAAAATGGTACAAACATTTTTATTTTATTTTCTTATTACTCAGTAGAGTAACTATGGTGCATCTTTCAGTTCCTAGCCGGCTGCAGACGAGGGATTTGAATTGCAAGGTTTAGAATTCCTTCCCTATCGTCTTTACTGCAGCATCCATATGACTTGCAAATTGTAGAAGTCTTGGAGGCGTATACATGGGGATGTACCAGTAAGTTTTCAATTTAAAAATCTTTTAGTAATTTTTGATATTTTTCAATATTAATTATTTGCTATTAGGATTGAAAACTTGCTTCGTATTTTTAAATATGTATTTGACGGTTGAAAGTCATCACTTTTATAATTTTTAAAACATTTGTCATTAATGTCACTGAATGTATTTTTTCGTAGCAACGAAGGGCATCTGACGTAATATGCTTGACGACGGGCAATTATCAAAAAAGTTATCAGTTCAATTTAGATTTCTGTAGCTTTCTATTGGTTAGAATCTCCTATGAATGAAATAATCCTATTATTATCAAGTCTTCGTAATCGTACTTAGCCATATCACAGATGAACACAACATATACATATGTGGCCATATACAAATATGTGGTGAATTTGACAAATAATATGCAAAATATCTCGACAAATACTGACTTTTCGAAAAAGTACCAAGAGGCAAAGAAGTTTTTAAAGCATTGTGTTTAATTAATGGTACTACAATTATTATAATCAAATTGAAACGTACACAAAAGTTTGGGGGGGTTAAAGGAACTAAACCCCCATAAAATTTTTATGGGGTGTCTAAATTTCACTATAATTTTTTCTTAAGATACTACTGCCATAAGAATGCCACATGTTCATTTTCAATAAAAAATCTCCAATAGTTTTCGATATATTGAAAAATCGATTTTCATTTTGTAATTTCAAAGGGCTGTAACTTTTTTTATGTGCACATTTGTACTAAGGTAAGTTAGGTTCAATCGAACTATTTTTAGTCCCAGAATATGTGATTAAATTTATGACCTGTATTTTTGTTACACCCTGTATTATTCCATAAAACGACACTCAAACTGCAAGACGCAAGAGTCTCGCAGCTTAGTCTTGTTCTTGCTCAAGTCTTGCACGGTCAGTCTTGGTCTTGGTCTTGCTAAAATAAGGCGGTCTTGGTCTTGGTCTTGCTAAAACGCAAGAACAAGACCAAGACTGCAAGACCAAGACCGATTTTGGGCAACACTACTCGTGTGCACAACCCTTCCTATCGTGTTAATCAGTAACTTTAAAACCAGACCAAATTAAATATTAGAACCAGTTCTCCTAATAGTTCACTGTTTTGTATAATCGAAACATTACTTTGGGGACATGCGTATGGTCCAAAAATATTTACGTATGTCCAATTAGGCAAAAGGTAAAATTAAACCCCTTTTGCCACGGTGGGGTGAGATTCAGCAAAAACTCACACCAATAACTTTGATTAATAATTAACGCAGTTTTCGCTCGGGGTGTTGACTATGCTAATATTTTTATTTATCATAATAAATTGTAATATAAAGGAAAAGATTCCTCTTATTGGCTGTATACCATAATAAAAAACTTACTAAGGAAGTAAAACTTCACTTGTAGGTAGATGGTATATAAATTTATTAAATTTTTTTTCTAAAAAGATCCAAGTTGGATTAAAGTGGGTACATCAATAGTACAAAAAACACAAACGTTTTTGGACTAATTAGTCCATCATCAGGTTGAAACCTAAAATAAGCAAACCACTGTATAAAAAGGCAAAGTTGAAATTTTGACTGTTAGAAAGTTAGGAAAAATTAAAACATGTGGTTACTTACTTCAGATCCAAAGTAGTTGAAACTAGCTACATAGTTAGGTCGAATGACCTTAGTATTACAAAAATTAAGCCATTTCGGCTACAACAATGTCGACAATAATAAATTGTACTTAGGTACCATTAGTATTCATTTCAGATAAGTCCATGTCGCAAACAAAAACAAGTAAAAATAAACATCTGGCGGTGAGTCACGCGTCCCACGGCCCAAGAAAACTGTATGCCGAACGTTCCCAAGCGAGACCTGCGAACGAATGAACTGATAGTAGGATGCGCAGAACTGTCTACGCAGTTCCCCGGTGCAGGTTGTGTCTCGCTTAGGTTCAGTTTGCGCCGGGTCTAAAGGACGGGAGGTGGACCCAAAAAATTACAGTGTGGAGACCACGAACAGACAGAAGAAGTAGAGGTAGACCACCTACACGACGGTCAGACGACGTCAAAAGGATTGCTGGGAATTAGTTGCAAAAAGCCCAAGACCCACAAAACTGGAAGAAATTAGGGGAGGCCTATGTTCAACTTTGAATGCAGAAAGTTGAATGATGATGATGATTTTAATTTCCATTCACCCATCTCTCCCATTCTTTTCTATTTCCTGCCATTATCTTCAATTCCTCGAGTGATTTTTGTTTAACCTTCTCCGCCTCTACTACTTGGTGTATCTATTTTTTTCTTGGCATGCCTCTTTTTATTTTTACGATGTTCTTTGCTTCGTGGACTTTTTTTGTTCTGAAATTCTGTTGGGTTGCATTCTCATCAAATGCCCATACCAGTTCATTTGTCTCTTTTCTATTTTATTCATTATTGGATCTTAGTTGGCCATTCACCTAATAGTCTCGTTGCTTAATCTATCCCATTTTGTCTGTCCAACTACCCTTCTTAGGTGTATCATCTCCATTACATTTATCCTGCTCTTATGTTTTTCCAGAATTGTCCAGTTTTCACTTGCATAGAGCACAGCCGGTATCACCATTGTCTTCTTCTTCATTTCACCTTTTTTAAAGTGTTTAAAAAAAGGTTTATTTTTGTTTTTTAAAAAAACTTGTAACATTAAAAGTAAGTGAGTTACGCTCCAAATATTGTTGGTCCCTTTTATTTTTTGGTAAAAAAATCGAGAAAATCACCCACTAATTAGCATCACAAATAAAATTTATTATTACCACTTTACAAGTTACTTTGCATATGTATTATTTATATGATATTTAAGTTTCATCGGTTCAAAGTGCTTATTTTTGAAAAAGCTGTAGTTAAAATGGCTTGAACAAGTAACTAATCACGAGTTTAGGAAAATTTTGAACAGCCTAGCATAACCAATTTTTGTCACCTAGCATAACAAGAAAACAAAATAGAAAAAATATTCAGAAAAGCAAAACGTACATTTTATTACTCTTTAAGAATTTTGGTATTACTAATAATTTTTAAGTTAATTCCATGAACAACTCCATTTTTTTTTTAATTAAAAAAAATGTTTTATTTTAAACCCAATTTTTTTTTAAAATGAGCACTTTGAACCAATGAAACTTATAGATAATATAAATAATACATAAGTAAAGTAACTTGTGAAGCGGTAACGATTAATTTTATTTTGGAAGCTAATTATGGGGTGATTTTCGCGATCTTTGTACCAAAAAATAAAAGGGGCCAACAATATTTTGAGTGTAACTCACTTATTTTTAATGTTGGAAGTTTTTTTGAAAAACAAAAATAAACCTTTTTTTAAACACTTTAAAAAAGTCATAATGAATTTTCCTCGAAAAACGCTCTGTTTTTTGGTTATTTCACATTGAAATATTCGATTTGGAATTTGACGAAGAAAAACCTACTTTTCATTAGCTACACCTCTGCGTCTACTGGGTCTGTAGACCTCACGCGTACACCATTTTTTCAATTTTTTATAAGCTATACTTTCACTAAGAATATTTTTTTCGCTAGAATACTTACTTTTTGAGTTATCTGCTAAAAACCGTCCAAAAACATGTTTTTTTTTGTTAAAATAAAACATCTTCACTCGCAAATAACTCGAAAAGTATTGAATTAGTGAAAAAACTATAGAACAAAAGTTGCTTAGAATTTACTCATTTTATCCAATTCCGGGCCTATTTTGAAAGTATATTTTTTCACTCCCGAGAAAATATTTTTCACCCCGTATTTCCCAATTTTTATAAAATAGAGGGCATGTAGAATTGTAAACTTTTTCTTATATAATAATAGACAATTTCAACTACCTATTCCCAAATTTTCATCCTTCCTTTATTTTTTGGAGGTTTTCGTAAAATTTTGTGTTCCCTGATCGGACTATACAGGGTGGTTCATCTTATTCGCCTCGGTCTCTGTATGGAAAACCACTTGATATTTAAAAAAAATTTCTTCACAAAAATATACAGGGCCTTTGATACGACAATCTAAAAATAATGTGAATTATACAGGGTGCTCCAAAAAAGAGTGGTATATCAGAGTTATATTTTTTCTTATGGAATGCCCTATATCTGATGACATTACTGAATTGACCTTAAAAAATAAGCTATACTTTCATAAGGGTTCCCTATACCTAAATACAGGGTATTTTGATTTATTTCGATTTTTATGAAAATGTAAGGTTTTAGAAAAAAATTAATATCTACGAATCTAAGAATCAGTAACAAATTCTTTCTTGGATCTTAATAATAGACTATTTAGCATACTTAAACAGATGCTTACTGCAACAAAATTTCTTACAGGGTGGTCAAAATATGAGATTGTTCTATTAACAAATTCAAGCTGTAATAACTTACTTATTTTAAATCGAATACCCTGTATCTTACTAGTCTATCGCGTAGAAAATTTACTTAGCTTTCAATTTATATTAGGGTTTCCTATACCTATCTTTTACAGGGTGGTCAAAATATTAGATTTTTCTATTAACAAATTCAAGCTGTAATAACTAACTTATTTTAAATGGAACACCATGTATCTTACTAATCTATCGCGTAGAAAATTTACTTTGCTTTTAATTCTTATTAGGGTTTCCTATACCTATCTCCCTTCATTTTTTAAATATTTAAAGATTTCCTAATTTGTAAGCTTTAAAAATTAGAATTAAGTACCTATGTTGTGGTTACGTACAACACATCACCAACACCTACAATATACTTAAATATCTTAGTCAAGATACTTTCGTTAATAAAATTCATATTTTTATCATTTAATCACACAGAGTGTTCTTATTTTAAATGAAATACTCGATATTCTATTCTTTATAATGGAAGATATTTAAAATCTCTTCAATTCCATGTAAACATTCTCAATACACATGTTATTCTGTAAATGTAAATTCCCATGTTATTCTGTAAATACCCATTTTTACATATTTTTGTACAATAGGCTCGTTTTCGTCATAGTAGCCGTTGCATTTAATTGTTTGGAATTGCGATTCAAAGATTCAAACAAAAAGTGGTGTTCTTAAATTTACTAAATAACCGTTGGTTTAAGATATGGAAAATACTTACACGGAATGAAATATAATTTAAATATCTTCCAGAATACGGCATCTAATATAGGGTTTGCAGTTTAATATAAACATATTACTCAATGTCACATGTAGGCTAAAATCAACTAAAATAATACAACACTCTGTGTGATTACATGATAACAATGAAAATTTTATTAATGACAGTAACATGTCTAAATACATTGCCGGTGTTGGTGATGTGTTGTACAATTGTAAATAATATGTAACCACGACATATTTACTTTAAAAAAAATTTTAAAGCTTGCAAATTAGGAAATCTTTAAATATTTAACAAATGAAGGGAGATAGGTATAGGAAACCCTAATAAGAATTGAAAGCTAAATAAATTTTCTACGCGATAGGCTAGTAAGATACAGGGTGTTCTATTTAAAATAAGTAAGTTATTACAGCTTGAATTTGTTAATTGAAAAATCTAATATTTTCACCACCCTGTAAAAAGATAGGTATAGGAAACCCTAATAAAAATTGAAAAGTATATTTTCTACGCGATAGACTAGTAATATACAGGGTGTTCCATTTAAATTAAGTAAGTTATTACAGCTTGAATTTGTTAATAGAACAATCTCATATTTTGACCACTCTGTAAGCAACTTTGTTGCAATAAGCATTTGCTTAAGTATGCTATATAGTCAATTATTAAGATCCAGGAAAGAATTTGTTACTGATTCTTAGATTCGTAGATATTTATTTTTTTCTAAAACCTTACATTTTTATAAAAATCGAAATAAATCAAAACACCCTGTATTTAGGTATAGGAAACCCTTATGAAAGTATAGCTTATTTTTTAAGGTCAATTCAATAATGTCATCATATATAGGGCATTCCATAAGAAAAAATATAATTTTGATATACCACTCTTTTTTGGAGCACCCTGTATAGTTCACATTATTTTTAGATTGTAGTATTAATGGCCCTGTATATTATTGTGAAGAAATTTTTTAAAAATATCAAGTGGTTTTCCGTACAGACACCGAGGCGTATAAGATGAACCACCCTGTACGTAGGACTTCCACATTAGTAATTCGGTCAACCCAGAATATACGTAAGATGCGCCTATAACACCACATTTCGAAAGGTTCCAGCCGATTCATAGATGCAACAATTAGTGTCCACGCTTCCATTCCGTAGAGCAGAACTGTGAATATGTAGCATTTCAACAGACGGTATTTTGTTTTTAATGATATGTCTCGACTGTTGAAAATGGGTCTCATTCTAACGTATGCTGCTTTCGCTTTTATTATTCGCTGTTTAATTTCTGTCGAGTGGTCCCATTGGCTAATTAAATTCGTGCCCAGATATGTATATTGATGAACTCTTTCGATATTCTGTTGGTTGATTGTAAGTTGAGCGTTTAGTATTGGTTTTTTACTAATTGTCATAAATTTGGTCTTCTTTATGTTTAGAGCTAGTCCGTCTCTGTTGCTGATTTCTGTTATACGATTTGTTAATATCTGTAACTCATTCAGTTTATCGGCAAAAACTATGGTGTCATCTGCATATCTAATGTTATTCAACCATTCACCATTTATTAATACTCCCTTCGCACAACCGTCTAAAGCTTCCTTAAATAACCATTCAGAGTAAATATTGAATAGTAGTGGAGATAAAATACAGCCCTGTCGTACTCCTCGTTCTATTGCAATTTTATCAGTCAACTGGTCTTCTATTTTGATTTTGGCCGTTTGATTGTAATAAATGTTTCTGATAATTCTCAGATCGTTGTTGTCAATTCCAATTTCTTGCATTAGAGTTATTAATTTGTCATGTTTTACTCGGTCAAATGCTTTCTGGTAATCTATAAAGCATACGTATATATCACAATTTACATCCCTGCATCTCTGAAATAGCACTTGTACAGCAAAAAGATTGAAAAAATAAGACCATTGTCTTATATATTTTTATTCTTGTCTCCCGTGTAAGTTCTCTTTTTCCTAGTATTGGAGATAACGCATAGTATAAATTGTTTAATTTCTATGCTCTATATGTTATTTCCCATTCTATTTTCCCGTCGTTAGAAATTATACCTCCTAGGTATTCGTAAGTTGTAACTATTTTCAGTTCTGAGTATTTACATTTTATCGTTATTTCATTACCTTCCTATCTTCATCGCCGGCAATTATCATTATTTTACTTTTTTCCTCGTTTATTTAAATTTTTAATTATTTCATTTGTTCTACCCATATATTCATTAGTTTCTGCATTTTTTTTGGATTCTGCTAAAAAAGTACAAAGTGTTGAAACTCATTCATTTTTTTATTTACTTTATCTTTTGCGTTTGTGGAGGTACTTGTTTTCTCTGCTTTTACATTATCAGTAAACTTTTTAAGATTTTTTCACATAGTTTTCAGCACTGTAATTAGTATGCATGTAATTTTAAAAACACGCAAGAACGGTGGTGGCCGTAGTTCAGTGGTTATGATATTTTTCTCATCTTTATAAAGCGGGGGTCTGGAATCTTCAAAAGACATCTTAGTCCACTGACCGAACTTAATGCAGGATTCACTCTTCGTAGTCCCGGCGATAGTTCCCGAGGTACCTACTTTAAAACGACCTCTCGTCGCCTAGACTACGCCGAACGCCTACCTTCTAAACCAAACCCTCCTATGTCATCCGGCGCTCCGAAAACAGAATGACCGCCGTAAGGCCGACATCACTTCCGAAGTACTACCTTCATGTATTCACAGACTGTCAGCAAGTAGGCCTTTCTCTTTTTCCAGTTTTTCCTTTTTTTTTTTTTGGTCTTAGAATTTATTTTTTTGCGGAACCTCGTTTCAATCATCTCGCAGATGGCCCCCATCGCTCCCAGAACAGCATCACCCCTAGGAGTCGACAAGACAAGAATTCTTGTCTTGACAACAACTTCTCGTCTTGTCTTGAGAAAAAATCAAGAAATTTGAAAAATCTTGTCTTGACGTTTTCTTGACATCTTATATCTTGTCTGGACTCAAAAAATTTTAAGATCTTGAAATTTCTTGATTACCCGGTCTAGTGATTGCCCGGCGACCTTTTTATTGCGTTGCGTGCTAACACGGCCTCCACTGCCACTGGGGGAGTCCCTGATCTGCATGTGTTTCCTGACGAACCCAAAATTTATGTGCATGCTTACAATAAGCATTTTGTATGTTTCGCACATATTCTAAGCTTAGCTGTCCAGGATTTCATAAAAATTGCTTAACCAAATCGAAACAGTTTAGACATCGAAAAGGATTTGATTAGTTCGAGGATGAGATCGAAGTAGAAAATGCTATAAATGCTACTACTTTAGATTTTAACTCTCCTGTAAGTAAATTTCAATACCTTATAAAAAAAATCAAAAATTCAGGGCAAATGCAACTTAAATTTAACAGTGCTTGCGAGGCCATAAATTGTAAGATTACTATGCCAGAACTAGATGTGCCTACAAGATGGCATTCAACTTTTGAGATGCTAACATGGGGCTTAAGTGTAAAAAATGCTTAAAACTATATTTTGTGACAACAACCAAAATCTAAATGGAAAATGTTAGATAAAGAATGGTTCTAATCAGTAAATTCTGTCAGTATCTGAGAAGGTTTAAAACACTTTCTTCAATTCTCGAAGGGGAAAAATATTGCACACTCCTATTGGTGGTAATTGGAGTAAATTTACTTTTGGACAAACTGTAAATATGGGCTCATGAACTTAATAATAAAATTGATAGAGACGTTACCGATGAGCAATTAATTTACTGCAATCAAGCTGCGAGAAACAAAATACTGAAACACTATAACAAAACTACTTGGGTATACTGTACTGTTGTTATTTTGAATCCTTGCCATAAAGTAGAGGCATTTTCCTCTTCATCTTGGAAAAAGCTTATATTTTTATATAATCGGAGGCAGTACAAAATTTTGAACAGTAAGGTATGCTTTAGTAAGGTATGCTTTATTTGTGGACAAAGCTTATACAAAATAAAAAATACAATAAAAAACAAAAAATAATAAAAACTACAAACAAAATAAAAACAGAAACAGACACCAAATAAATGGCGTGAGTTATACTACTTAAATACAATTTTATAGTTATTAAGTACACATTAAAAATTTTTAAAAATTTTGCAAACAATATGTATACAACGTCAGAGCAAAAAGAAGTCGAACGAGGAAAAGGGAAAGGGAAAGTAAATCAAAAGATCTATGCCGCTGCAAATATGTACAACAGTACTCGAAAGTAATAATCCTGCAAGTCAATTTGCTGAATTCAAATCGTTTATAAAAAAGTCATTCACTGTATAAAAAGCTCTCTCAAGCAAATAAGCTTTCAAGGCCTTGCGAAAAGCGGGAAATGCTGCAATAGATTCGATATTAGGTGGCAGGTGATTGTGCATTTTTCTAGAATTGTATAGTATAGAGCACTTAACCAGCTCAGACCGTGGGGTTTGCAGATAAAGATTATGCTCCACGTTTCTAAGGGGATAGTTGTGAGTGGGTCTCTCTGGACCTTCTGATGCATGTTTGCGGATTAAACAAACGGATTCAAAAACAAACAAAGAAGGAAGAGTTAATATTTTAAATTTTTTAAAGAATTCCTGGCAATGAACTCTGCTATTGAGTCTCAGGGAGTAACGAAGAGCTCTCTTTTGTAGTTTAAAAATACGCTCAAATTGAGTCGCACAACACGAACCTCAGAATGGAAGTGCGTACCGAAGATGAGACTCAAAAAGGGCATAATAAACGGTCCTAGATGTTGACAAATTCATTTCCGTAGCAACTGATCTTAGCGCAAAACAAGCAGAACTTAATTTTTTGTGTAAGGCATCAATGTGCAAGTTCCATTTTAGAGACTTATCCACAATAAGCCCTAAGAACTTCACCGATTCAACTACCTCTAGACTGTTGTTATTAAGTACTAAAGGTTGCATCATACTGTTGTAAGGTAGGACTTTGGTTTTAGAAACGTTAAATAACAGGAGATTCGAATCGCACCACGATTTAATGGTGGCTAGGTCTGTAGCTATGGTATTGCGAAGATCCATAATATCCGTGTTACTCCAAGTAATACTAGTATTATCTGCAAAGAGACATATTTTACCTTTAATGTTCAGACAACAAATATTTAAAGCTAACTACATACTTTAATAAATCCCAGAATGATGTATAGAATCGAATACCAGAACCAGTACTTAGTCTGAAAAAAGAATATAACGAATTTGATTTAGATTTAGAAAGCTGATAATAATAAATTACAATCTTGGAAGTATGAAATTAAAAAATACTTAAATGAGCCTAGGCCAGAAGATTCTGAGAATACACATACTTGATTGGCAGAGAAGACAAGAAAATATCTATCTATCTGTCATTATCGAAAATAGCCAAGGATTTTCTCGGAACGCCAGCAACATCTGCACCTGCGGAAAGGCTATTTTCAAGAGCATATTTAACAATAACAAGCCAAGAAACCAGCTAGGCGTTGACTCCATAAGAAGTGTTATCTGCCTTAATTCATGGCTTATCAATTCCGATTTAAAAATCTGCTAAATTTGTTATTTAAAATAAAATCTAATTTTTATTATTAGGTAGTCAAGATATTTCAAGATTTCTCGTTTTCTTGACAAGAAATCTTGGTATTGACATAAAATTTCTTGTCTTGTCTTGAAATCTAAAATTATTTCTTGTCGTGATCTTGTCTTGAAATCAATTATTAATACAAACAATTTTTACCTCAATTATTGCCGGATTAATAAATTATAATTATTGATTCTCTTGTATTTTATTTTTAGACAAGATCATTTTTAGACAAGACAAGATCAAGACAAGATCTTGAAATTTTCAAGAAGTTGGTGACCCCTAATCACCCCTAGACTAGCATTTCCTCCTTCTCCACAGTCTGACTCACACAATCTGACTCACTAGTTCGCCTCTTATCAAAACGTATTCCCTCTACCTTCAACTTACAATATCTTTCCCTCTTGCCTTTGTCGTTAAGGCAACTGTCTTTCTTCCTCTTCTTTCTTCTTGATCACTGCACGGATATAGTTGTGTATACTAGTCCAACCTGCTTTATTTGCAATCTCAATCATTTCTCTCACTGTCACAAAATTCACACATGTCTCTCTTCTTATTGTGTTCCTTTCTACTATCCATCTGTCATCTGTTGCACTCTAACATCATAATAGGTGTCACAGTGGCTGGGTGTCCGCAGTATAAGCAATCATCCGTGTCAGCCTTTGTGCACCTAGAGAAGTAGGCTCTAAGGGCGCTATTATATTAGACAACTTGTGACGCCACCAAGTTGCTCCACTAATGACTCATGACGTCACGGGGCATTTAAGTAAATAAGACCTATCAGACTACGGCAACTGGTTGCGGCACCAGAAATTGTTGCCGTCCACCAGCTGGGTAACCAGATTTGGTGGCGCCACGAAGCCGGGGCATTATGTTATATAGACCCTATTAGACTGAGCAACTGGTGTCGGCCACCACTAGTTCATTTGTATTATATAATAATAATAATAATAATAAAGGACTTTATTTAAGGGGAAAAAATTACAGTCAGTTACAATAATAAAAAAAAATGTTTCCTATCATGTCCTGGTTTGGCGCAAGTCTAGCTCAAGGCTACTCAACTGAACCAAACCAGAACCCTAATACATTTATATTTTTTGTCACTTACAAGATAAGTTACACAAAGGCTTTTATGTTAATTTATACTGATAAAAGAAAATTACGGATTGGCAATTAATAATAACATTGAATAAATATTTTATTTGGTCTACAAATTAGCTAATAAATTAAAATTTAATAATTTAGTTGGTTTTTTAAGATTTAAGAACTGTTTACTTATTATGACATATTTAACAGGTATTTTTTATATTTGACTTTAAAGGTATTTATATTTAATGGGAGGAAATCATTAGGAATGGAATTAAAAATTTTAACAGCATTATATGAGAAAGATCTCTGAAATATAGCGGTGCTATGTTGAGGCATTGTTAGTTTAATCCTGTTTCTGATGTTAAGGTTATGTATATCGTTACGAAATATAAGGCGTTCCCTAAGCGTTGTTGGTGAAGTAGGATTATTTATTATATTTAATAAAAAGGTAGCAAAATGAAAAGTCCTTCGGTCATTCATTTTAAGCCAATTAACATCCTTATATAAATGTGATATATGATCAAATTGGCGCAAACCATAAACAAGCCTGATACACGCATTCTGGACTTTCTGTATACGGTTTTTACTGTCACTGTCTAAACAAAAACCATAAATAAAATCACAGTAATTAAAATTAGATAAGACGAGAGCTTCACATAAATTTTTTCTTAATTTTTTGTTTAGGACATGTCTATTATTATATAATATTTTTAGAGAACAAAATGATTTTTGAACTAATTTTTTTACATGTTCTTTAAATCTAAGCTGTTCATCTAAAATAACGCCCAGGTTTTTGTTTTTCTCTACAAAGTTTAGTTTGGAATTATTAATTAAAATACTTAAATTTTTTTTAAGAAACTCTGTTTTACTCTGATTACCAAAAATCATAACACACGATTTGTCAGGGTTTAGCTTTAAATTATGATCCAAAGAAAGTTTATAAATCGTCTGAAGATCCTGATTAAGGCACTCCTGAAATTCTTTATAGTGCTCTAATTCAAAACATACATAAATCTGGGTATCGTCAGCAAACGCTTGCAGTTTGCAATATTTTATAGATTTCAATATATCAGACGTGTAAATAAGAAATAGCAAAGGACCCAATATCGAACCCTGAGGAACGCCAGCAAGTATTTCTGCTCTATTAGAATACTTATTATTAGAGAAAATTGACTGAAATCTATTGCTTAAATAAGATGCAAGGAGCAAAAATGATTCTTCGCAAAATCCATAGTATTTAAGTTTAGCTACCAGCAAGTCATGGTTAATAGTATCAAACGCTTTAGAAAAATCCAAAAGTACCAAAGCAGAACACATTTTATTGTCATATGCTCTAAAGATATCATCCAAAACATTCGTTAGTGCTACTGATGTTCCAAAACCTTTACGAAAACCACATTGTGAGTTTGGAATTATGTTGTTCATAGTAAAATAGTCATACATTTGTTCATAAAGTACTTTCTCAAATATTTTTGACAGAGCAGGGAGAATACTAATAACTCTAATGTCATTATAACTTGTTGGGTTAGATGATTACATTATACTGTAATCGAGTGCTTCGTATGTCCTTATCTTTGTATTTCTATTAACTTCTATACTGAGTGATCTTATGATTTTTACATAATCTTTTAAAATTAAAATTAAATATATAAAAGTTTTGTAATAATTTCATTATTTACAGGGGAATCATTGTAGATTGAAAACTTGTTGCATTGTTTCGAAAAAAATTTAACAAGCGTATATTTTTCTAAAACTTTTTTTGTTGCTTTATAAATATGTTAGAGTAAAAGGTTCTTCTCGTAGATTTAGCCACTAATTGTTTATTCATTGTTTAAATAATAAAAGCTGTTTTCTATAAAATATTTTAGAAATATCGGTAAATTCATCATTTTACCTTGATCAAAAATGTTTCTATTTTGTTTTTGATTATGCTGAATCCAAATGCGACATTACAATTGGAAAATTAAAAAAATTGAGCTGTTATACAGTATGTTTGCGTAACTTGAAACCATATGGGAAACTTTTGTATTATCTATCAATTTTACGAAAAAAAGTTATTCTTTATAAAATGCTCTGCATAGCCTAAAATATAAGAAGGAATCATCAGATATCAAATTTTGTCCATTCTATACGAGGTATGTCAAAAAAATGGTATGTAAAGTATCTTTATATTTCACAATATCGAAAATTGGTATTACAAGAAGATCTATGTAAGTCACATTTTCCACCCACACTGTGCTTATGCAATATTTTTTTCTTTGTATTATAACTATAAGATAGCTTTAATATTCTTCTTTCATTTCCAATTCGTAACATTTAATTTGATCAATTAGTTAAACAATTATGTTACATTAACTTAACCGCGCGCTTTGTTTGTGAGAGGAGTGACATAAAAAATTATAAAAGCTGTAGATTTAATTTTAGAAAAATCTTTATATAAGTTTTCCTACATTTCCTCATTTTTGTATCAATACCACGTAATGTAGTCCAAGAGTTCCAAAAGTGACGATTTTGACATGCGAAAATACTGAAAAATTTTACTTCGTCCGCACAAAGTTCAGGAAATAATGTATACATCCCTTTTCCTTCTCTGGAAGCCAACATTGTATGTATATAAATTTTTCGACTCCTTCACACTCTCCTATTCTTTTTCATTAAAACGGCAAGAAGAAACAACGACTCGTTTGATATTATACTCTCAACTAAACTACTAAATAACATTCACTATGCATTTTATTATTTTTACTGGTGGCTATTATCGGCCACCAGTTGCCCGTATTCTTTTGTGCTTAAATTTGGTGGGCCCACTAGTTGCGCCACCAGTTGCGTCACCAGTTACCTAGTCTAATAAAGGCCTAAAACACCCGTGCCCTGTGAGCACCTTCGTTAGGAAATAATCCAATAATTTGTTCCTCATGTACTTAACTTACCTTATCTTAGTTTGACGTTTTCGAGTTTTTTTCAGGATGGAATTCTTTTTACGGACTGCCTCCAATGCACGCCTTTGTATTAAGAGTCCACATGGTAATGTAAAATCCCCGCTTGGTCTATCCTACCATAGTTTTTGAGAGCAAAAATATTTTTATCATAAAAATTAATAAAATTGTCGAAGCTATCAAATTTAAACTTTTCACACAATTCTTAGATAATCTTTTTTGAAATTTGTGGTTTATTTCAAAAAATATTTTTTGGGATATGTAATCATGCAGACTACAGCATTATTACATATTACATTTAGTTTACAACAGTAAACCAAATCCATCCACGATAATCCAAGAAGTTTATCTTGGAAATTTCATCGAGAATCTAGAGACTATATTCCATAATGAATACCTATAGCGACCGATAGTATGCGCCCCAAATACTTGGCGTTGATGTAATCCACAAATGTAAATTATTCCTACTAAATGCATAGAGAAATAGTTATTTAGTATTTCATGACTCGGCACAATTGGGGAAAGCTGCGGTGACGATGTTCAGTAAACTAAAACTGTTGTGAAAGTCAGAAGAGACTACTTTTTATAAAATTCTCTATAATTTAGTAAATGGCATTCCGTTTTGATTATATGGTCGTAAAGTTCTTTACACCATTTTCAATTTTTACAGGACAGTAGAAAATAAGGTCATTTGTTATATTATATTATTAAAGGACAAAGTCTTAGAAATGGAAAATCAAATCCCCAGGACATGAAAAAATAACATCAGAAATTATTAAAAATATTGGTCCAAAGGGGAAACAATATAAACGATTTTCACCCCCGAGAAGGGGTGATATCTACACCAGGCTAAAACCGCAAGTTGGTACTATGTTACTTTTGTTTCTTGAGGTATCCTCTATCCACTCACCAATTTTTGTCAAAATGAATGGAGGTTCACCGAAATCATAGTTGATTTTTACCATCAGTGACTGCACTATAGAAAGAAAATTGCAATTCAATAATTGAAATGCGTGTATTTTGCGAGCTCATAAATTATTAAACGATGTAGTCGCCAAATAATTAATCTAATTCATTTTAAGTGAAATTATCTCTTAATCCGGGAAGAAGGGGTGGTTTTCTTGCGAAGGGGCTGTAGCTCAATAATCAAAATGCGCGTGAGTTAAGAGTTTATTCTTAGAATATATAAGCTATACAAATTATATCCGCGATGCGATATATTCTAATTTTTTTCAGCATGTTTCTCTTAAGTTAAATCAATTAAATGGTAGTTAGGGGGTGAAGGGAATGAGCTCAAAAATCTAAACTATATCATTTCAAGAGCTCATAAATAGCTCGTAATTTTGCCGCAAAAATTGATTCAATAGGGATATTGAATCGATTTTTAAGTAGTGGGGGGAGGCTGACTCAGCCCCACTCCCCCCAGTAAAATATTAAATTCCTGCTCAGTGGAGTCAAAATGTTTAATTTGCGGAATATGAAAGCTCATAAATCAGGGCTATTTGTTTTTCAATTTGTGCAAGTGGGTGGGGGGGGGGGGGGAGGGCAGCTCAACACGGGTGAGAATGGTACTCTGCCCAGACAGCTGTAGTGACATTAATGTGTAATAAATTTTGTGGAAGTACTAAAAACAAAACTTTCTCAGTCTTTTATTGTTAGATAAATCGAATTTCCATCAAGTAACAGTCGAATCCATCACAGATTTACTTATATTTTTCTGCTTTTATATTTTCCAATCAATGAGTGCCTCAGAATATTATGAAAACAAGCTTTATGAGTAAATAAACAAAAAATAGTATTGAATCTCCATTCTACATCTGATATTAATTAGAGTGCCTTTTAAAGTGGTAGCTCTCTTCGTCGTGGATTTTCACTAACAAAGGAGGAAAACCAAATTCATTATTCTGGTATTAACCCAATTACAGCCCTTTATTAAAAACCCTCTAAAACACTCCGGAAAGTACAATCTGATTTCAAACCAGCATTTTCACTCTCCAAAGTCGAAGAAAAAAATAGAACTACAACTTTCGTAATGGGATCCACTTTCGCTTTATACAGACTCTCAATCAAGCAATTTAAGTTTTCAAATTATAAAAATTACCGAGGCAATTAGTACATTTTCAAAGTCCATTTTGAAGAAAATCGATTTTCTCGCTAAAAACCCTAAGCCTCGGTTATAAAGGACAAAAGAAATTTTCATTTCTTCAAGAATATTGTAGAGAATATTGGAAGAGCTTATTTTTATGTTTTACTATAATATTTATGAGGGTGTAACTGAGTAATCTAATTTCTTAAAGAAGTGAAAATAAATAGTATGTTAACCTTCCGCAACTAACATAGTGTAGCGGAAGAGAAATCTTGGCCGATCCCCGTATAACAGTAAACACCTCGAGAATGACGTAATCGGATGTGCTAGGCCTCGCCGGAGAATTCTGGAAGGTACGTCACGTAGGCGGAACAAGCCGATAGCTCGAGATGGGAGTCGATTGTTCCAGAATAACAACTGGGTATAAATACGGGCATATTTTGTGAATAAGTTTAGTGTATAAGATAAATTCGTCTGTAACTTATATAAATAAAGTCGTATATAAATTACGAACCGCTAGTTTTATTGTAATTAGAAGTAATTACACTAATCACGCTACAATAGGTTTTCTGAACATTAAAGCTAGGGTCTCAGGACCGACATAAAAAAATGTTTCCATTGACACACTTTCAAGCGTAGGATTGTGTTTACTCCCTGAAGGAGTAAAATTAAACATAAATGATACCTATTTTTAAATTATTAAACCTCTTTAACATTAGCAAAGTACCAAAGAAAATAAAACAATCATATAACATCTGATTTGTCAAAAACAACCTCAATATTTCCATTGCTGTTTTCTTGTACCTAGGTTCACATTTTACTCCTGGCAATTGGGTTACTCAATTATCAGCACTTGTTTGCACAGTCTTTCGTTAATCTAAATATTTTTTTCATCGAGTAGATCATGGGTCCGACATGGGTCTCTGAGACCAGATTTGCCGATAATTGCATAATTAGTTGGCGCTGAAGACTCGGACACGCGCCAACTCGTAACTTTTAATGACAAAAATTTTCAAATCAAAATGTACACCGGCCCATTCGTAACTTTTCTTTAACCTGACCTGCCAACTCGAAACGTTCTTCAGGTGAATTCGAAACCATTGATTAAATCTAATACCTTAAATCTAAACCGACTGTTTCTTGCTTTGCTTAAAAACATTATCAAAATAAGAACATCTACGGTTTCGTTTTGATTAAAATCTGTCTTCCTCCATCCCCCGATAGTACTATTTCTAGGTCTACCTGTTGTCAAGGAGGCTCTAAGGAAGACAGATTTTTACCATTCCGACCGTAGATTGTCGATATAAATTAAAATAATTTATATCGCAGTATGGATAGAACGCCCTCTAACGGGGAATAAGCGAAATTAATTTCGACTCAATTCAAGCTTTCTGCTTAACCCAGGTATAAACATACCAAAAGGCACCGCCAGGAAAACATTCCACTTTGCGGTTCAGAGAGCCCATATGAAACGAGTCTTTGTACTCGTTTTAATCAAAACGAAACCGTAGATTTTCTTATTTTGTTAATGTCATACTCTGCATAGAGTACAAAGAATCGTTTCATATGGGCTCTCTGAACCGCAAAGTGGAATGTTTTCCTGGCGGTGCCTTTTGGTATGTTTATACCTGGGTTAAGCAGAAAGCTTGAATTGAGTCGAAATTCATTTCGCTTATTCCCCGTTAGAGGGCGTTCTATCCATACTGCGATATAAATTATTTTAATTTATATCGACAATCTACGGTCGGAATGGTAAAAATCTGTCTTCCTTAGAGCCTCCTTGACAACAGGTAGACCTAGAAATAGTACTATCGGGGGATGGAGGAAGACAGATTTTAATCAAAACGAAACCGTAGATTTTCTTATTTTGTTAATGCCATACTCTGCATAGAGTATAAAGACTCGTTTCATATGGGCTCTCTGAACCGCAAAGTGGAATGTTTTCCTGGCGGTGCCTTTTGGTATATTTATACCTGGGTTAAGCAGAAAGCTTGAATTGAGTCGAAATTCATTTCGCTTATTCCCCGTTAGAGGGCGTTCTATCCATACTGCGATATAAATTATTTTAATTTATATCGACAATCTACGGTCGGAATGGTAAAAATCTGTCTTCCTTAGAGCCTCCTTGACAACAGGTAGACCTAGAAATATTACTATCGGGGGATGGAGGAAGACAGATTTTAATCAAAACGAAACCGTAGATTTTCTTATTTTGTTAATGCCATACTCTGCATAGAGTACAAAGACTCGTTTCATATGGGCTCTCTGAACCGCAAAGTGGAATGTTTTCCTGGCGGTGCCTTTTGGTATGTTTATACCTGGGTTAAGCAGAAAGCTTGAATTGAGTCGAAATTCATTAAAAACATTATATTTGTATTATATGTACCTATAAAAAATAGCAAAAGTTGAAATATCTTAACAAAATAATTGAAACAATATTATAGTGTTTCATTAACACGTGTTATAAATATTATTGTCATCAAGTATAGCTCTACACGAGCTTGGTTTTTATCAAGTAATTGTAAATTCAATATTTAGATGTTTAGCAACGATAAATTATTTAAATCCATCTGATAATTTAAAAGCAAAGATATTTTCCATATGTTTATTTCAAATCTAAAAGATTATACCTTTATTTAGTTACGAATTCACCGGTAGTTGATTGGTTACCGAGAAATTACTTGAGGGCCGAGTTACCAATTGGCCTGTAATTAGGATGGGGATTAAAATAGTTACGAATTCACCGGGACCCGAAGACTCAAACTTCAACACGAAAAACAGGCACCTGAATCAGGCAGCTACTGATGGCGGCGAAGATACATAACGAACAATTTGGATAAAAACTCCGTGGTCCGTCTTACAGACCCAATGTTAGTCACGGAAGGTTAAAGTGTGTAAAATGTGTTTATTTCCTTAGCTACGCGCTTTCGACAAAATTGTCATAATGGGGGCTAATGGTCAATAGCAGGTAAAAGTACCACTACTTGAGGTTATGTGCACGACCATAATAGTATCTACATACATAGTTGTATTACAATTTTTTTTTAATCAGGTATGCACTATATTGGTTTTCCGTACAACCTCCAACAGAAAAAAAACCATGAAATCCTTTATAAAAGGTATTGTAGCGTGATTAGTGTAATTACTTCTAATTACAATAAAACTAGCGGTTCGTAATTTATATACGACTTTATTTATATTTATACAAGTTTACTTTACAAACTTTAGCTTAAGACTAACTCTATTTACAAATATGTCCTATTTATATATGCGATACAGATATTCCAGAAATATCTATATATCTCCAGCTATGTCCATGTGACCGCTTGCACGTCATCGGCGCTGCATCGGCGTATCTCGAAACATCGATAGTGTTCTGTCTGTGCGGAGACGGGAGCTGGTATACGAGGGTAGGTCAATAATTATTTTGTTACAGTATATTTGTTAAAATCCCTATACAGGGCTACATCATAAAACAAACAGAACTAGTTTTCAATCGGTTGACCGATCATCATCAGTGTTTCTTGAATCATACATGTTAACCACCAAAGTAAAAATATTACGGTAAAAACCCTTTAAAATTAGTCCGTCATAGGAACATATAAAACTGATGTGACTTTACATCAATTTTATATGTTCCTATGACGGACTAATTTTAACTTTGACACCCTGTATTTCGGTTATTATCAACTTTTGTACTAATGTAAGTTAGCTTAAATCGACCTATTTTAACCTCAGGAATCTAAGGTTAAGCTATGGCCCATGCTTTACCAAATACCCTGTACAGTCTTAGTATAGCAGACAGTTTGGCTGCAAGTCCAATCAATTATTGCGTACCTGTATACAAAATTCAAAATAGCTAGGATGATTAACTAACTACATACGTATATATGGGGAATTCCTCATAAACCATGATTCTTAAGCACCCAGTGAGTTTCCAAACATCCCTTTGTAGCTGATCATACGGTCAACTAATATTTAATACGACCATATTCTCTTGATAATACAGGGTTGAAGTTTAATTGATAATCGCTGTTCGTGAAGCAAAGTCCAGATTCCAAATTTACTAGGAAGTTTCCACTAACTTGTGTTGTTTTGGAGAACGATGAATAAAGTATACCATAGTTTACAATTAAGGTTTGAAATATTAAACAGGTGTAGCTTCTGTTTTGACAGGTGACACTACATTTCCCAGTTCGGTAAATGTTTTTGTTCATACACATTTTAATAAAATATAAGAGTGCTTGCAAAAATTTAATACGAATAAATGGAAGCAAATCTCAGTTCAGTTAAAATGTATTTTATGGTAGGGAAGTCAAAGCGGGGATTTTTGCAGTTAGTAGAGCGCGTCAGATGTGAGATTATCACATGAGAAGAAACCTTGTACCCTGTAAATTTACAATCAAGTATATTCAAATGGGAAATAAGCCACAATTTTACCTAAAAATGATTTTATTAACGTTTCGACGCCCAAGTCGGGTGTCGTTGTCAAAATACAAAATAATACTAAATAAACAAAAATGTTGTTGCTTAGTAAAAAATTCTTCTAATAATTTATTTAATCTGACTCATTTATATCGGCAATTCAGACACGTATTATACATTTTAAAGTAGACGACTTTAAAATGATATTGCCAATATTGATGAGTTGCGTTCCTGGGACGACTTTACTAAAAGATAGTTCATTCGATTACATGAAATCAATCCCAACTCAAGAATATCCGCCACAAAAAAATTATAGCATGTGATCTGTCTTTAAAAAGACAATCAAATGCAACGGTGGCACTGAAATTCTCGCGTTAGAGATTCCATAGTAAATCACGAGGGAAAACCAGGAAAAACCTCGTGATACTATCCCGACATCGTAAGTATTTGGGTTTACATTTAGTTTACTCTCAAAACTAATACCAAATTCTGACTTGATATTTTAAATTTTAAATAATACTAAAATACTAAATATGTACTAACTCGATATGTTACTGATTTACTAATTGTGGTATTTTCTTTCTATTGACTTCCTCCTTAAAACTTAAAACAATAGGAAATAAATTCAACATATCAACAACATTCAAAACAACAAACACATTGAGATCTATTCTATCTAAAACTAAACCTAACAATGAACAAGAAAGAACAAAGAATTGTATTTATAAAATACCTTGTGAATGCGAACAATTTTATATAGGTGAAACGTAGAATGCAGTAGGATGTGGTTACCCATATTAAAGGAGGAAGTCAATAGAAAGAAAATACCACAATTAGTAAATCAGTAACATATCGAGTTAGTACATATTTAGTATTTTAGTATTATTTAAAATTTAAAATATCAAGTCAGAATTTGGTATTAGTTTTGAGAGTAAACTAAATGTAAACCCAAATACTTACGATGTCGGGATAGTATCACGAGGTTTTTCCTGGTTTTCCCTCGTGATTTACTATGGAATCTCTAACGCGAGAATTTCAGTGCCACCGTTGCATTTGATTGTCTTTTTAAAGACAGATCACATGCTATAATTTTTTTGTGGCGGATATTCTTGAGTTGGGATTGATTTCATGTAATCGAATGAACTATCTTTTAGTAAAGTCGTCCCAGGAACGCAACTCATCAATATTGGCAATATCATTTTAAAGTCGTCTACTTTAAAATGTATAATACGTGTCTGAATTGCCGATATAAATGAGTCAGATTAAATAAATTATTAGAAGAATTTTTTACTAAGCAACAACATTTTTGTTTATTTAGTATTATTTTGTATTTTGACAACGACACCCGACTTGGGCGTCGAAACGTTAATAAAATCATTTTTAGGTAAAATTGTGGCTTATTTCCCATTTGAATATACTTGATTATAAAAATGCCACAAGAAAATAGCTTCAGAACAACACTGTAAATTTACCTCTACCATATATTGGCTCTTAATACAGGGGCGTTCGTGGAGGGGGGTCCGAAAAAATCTATCCTTAGAAAAACTCGAAATTCGAAATCGTCAGATTAAGATGTACATGCAAAACAGTATAAGTATATTTCAAAAATCTGACGGTGTGAGCGATGAGTAAGAAAATGGGTGAGTCACAAAGTTTCACAAGAAAAAAGAGAATATTTCGAGAAATAAACTTCAGATCGAAAAACAAAAAAATACGATTTTTATATTTTTTAAAAATCTATCGAGGGACACTAAACACAACCCACCAGAGAGGGGTGGTGGGTTGTGTTTAGTGTCAAACATCAGATCGAAAAACTGCAAAATACAGGTACCTATTCAATATTTTTGAAAAATCTATCTCGAATGACACCAAACACGACTCCCCACGGTGGTGCCCCCATTTTTTATTGCAGATTTAAATTCCATACGTAAAAATAAGTAACTTTTATTCGAAACATTTTTTCGAATTATGGATAGATGGCGTTATAATCGGAAAAAACAATTTTTGGAAATGGAAAATTAAATTAAAAAATGGAAAGTCCCCACTTAAATGGAAAACTTTACTTACCTTTTTTTGGTTTTAGGACCTAATCTTCACAATCCAATACGTCCCCATAACGCTCGAGTAACTGCACATTTAGCCTACTTTCCTCCCCTACTAAGGGGAGTAAGCCACAATAATTAAATAATTATTGGTGTAATGAAAATTGCATTTCTTAAACGAACTAATGTTTGACATTTCGATTTCCACTCCGGAAATGGTCGTCAGAAAATTAAAAAGAAAATTAGGTTAAAAAGAAAAATTCTGAAAAAATTCTCAGAACCTAATCCTTTTAGGTTATGATGTTTATCTTCCTTGCAAATGAAATTTTGGCCTTTATATTAAGGCACCTAGTAATCTGTGGGTGAAAAACATTGTTTGAAATGATGTTACCAGGGGGTATCAGATTCTGACTGTTTTTTGTGTATTGCTTTTTCTTAGTTTGTTATGTACATGTAATTATTGAAAAGGAATCATATCCAAAATGAAATTCTATTATCAAATTTTTAATAAAATTGTAATTAAATTCTATTATAAAACTCTTTCTATTTATAAAATATCAAACTCTGACCACAATACAAAAATTGTTTGATCTTTTATAATAGAGATAGAGTTTGATAATAAAATTTAATTTTTCTACGGCCGTGCTAAAAGAGCCACTTTCACGCACGGATTTCGTTTCCGAAAGTTGCACTTTCCCGCACGGCGTGCGTGAAAGTAAAATACCTTGTAATAGGGCATTATAATATATTATAATACATGCAATAAACTAATATTTAGATATTATTAACTAATTTATTTCAAATTTATCTTATCGTGTCCATGTTTTAATGAAATTAGCGCGATAATTCAATGAAATGAAATTATTTTGACATAGTATTTAAAAGTCAGATCAGTAGACAATTACAATGGTTTTGAATCGTCAACATGGAAACCAATATCGTCGTCGTGGTAACCCATTATATTGAAAGTTTGGTTTTGACAACCTTGTCAAAGAATTAATTAGTGTATTTTCACTTTTAAATAAAAATTAATATAACTCTTTTGTGGCTTTTTCCAAACGTACGGCCCTAGAAAAAATATTATTCCTAAATCATGCGGAAAGTGTCTTCCCCGCACTCGACTGCTTGTCCGAACTCCGCTATCGCGTCGTTCGGGTCAACGTCAGTCTCGTGCGTGAAAGTATCACTTTCCGCACTAGTTAGGGAAATAACTATTAAATTTTGGATATGCTTCCTTTTCAATAATCACATCTACATAACAAACCACACAAACAAACTAACAAAAAACAGAATTTGGTACTCCCTGGTAACATAATTTTAAACAATGTTTTTCAACCACAGACTACTAGGTGTGTTAAAATCGAGGCCACAATTTCATTTGCAAGGAAAATATACATAGCCTAAAAAGATCAGGTTGTGAGGATTTTCGCAGAAATTTCTTTTTGATTTTCTGAGGACGATTTCCAGAGTGGAAATCGAAATGTCAAACAATAGTTCATTTAAGAAATAATTTTAGAAAAAAAAAAGACTAAGTTTAAAAGACTAATAATTTTAGAAAATAATTTTAGATTTAATAAAAATAATTTTAGAAATAATTTTAGAAACAAAACAAACACTTTAGTCAGACAAATAAAAAGAGAACACTGGGAGAGTTTCTCAAAACAGATGGAACACGACTTCTACGGAACACAAAAGGAAATAGGGAGAATGATCAGAGGACAAAGAAAAGAGATGAACGAACTAATAAAAACGAAACACATTCAGAAGGAAACTTGGGCAGACTATTTTCGATCTCTGTTTGCTAAAGATAACGATAACGAACCATCAACACCTGAAGTGACAACAAACGAAGAAATATATATTGAAGAAGCAGAGGTAACGGAAGCATTAAGGAAATTAAAAAATAGAAAATTACCAGGGGAGGACAGAATATCGAATGAACTCCTAAAGTATGGAAGACAAGACCTGACCACACAATTATTAAAACTAATCCAAAAAATAATAGAACAAAACAGAATACCACAAGAATGGAGATCAAGCATCCTAATACATCTCTTCAAAAAGGGAGAAAAATCGGACCCGAAGAATTACAGAGGAATTAATTTATTAAACATAACACTAAAATTAACGACCAAAGTGATAACAAACAAACTGAATAAAATTATATCATTAGCAGAAGAACAACAAGGTTTTAGGTTGGGAAGATCATGTACCGACGCTATATTTATAATGAGGCAGATTCAAGAAAAATCGTTAGAATACAACAAACCGGCATACTTATGTTTCGTGGACCTTAAGAAGGCATTTGACAGGGTCAAATTAAAGGACGTTATCCATTTATTATATGCAAGAGAGGTACCTCTAGGAATAATTAAAACCATCGAAAATATCAACCAGAACAACACAATAAAAGTAAAAGTAGATGAAGAACTAACTGACCCAATTGAAGCTGGCAATAAGACAGGGATAAGACAGGGAGGTTCCCTGAGTCCTCTGTTGTTCAACCTGATCATGGACAATATAATAAAAAAAAGTAAGAACAAAAAAAGGATACCAAATGGGAGAAAAACAACTTAAAATAATCTGCTATGCAGACTACGCAATACTAATCTCTCAAAGTGAAGATGATTTACAACGTATGCTGCACGAATTTAATATAACCGCTAGAAAATTTAACATGTTAATTTCCCCAAAAAAGACTAAATGCATGGTTATAACAACATATAAGGTGTAAATTAACGCTGGAGGGTCAAATAATAGAACAAGTCATGGAGTTTAAATATCTAGGCATCACACTATGCAGTTACGGAAAGCTCGAAACAGAAGTGGAAGATCAGGTGAATAAAGCAAACAGAGCCGCAGGTTGCCTGAATGAAACAATATGGAGAAATAAAAACATCGGAAAAGAAGTGAAAGGCAGAATTTACAAAACAGTCATCAGACCAATAATGACATACGCGGCAGAAACACGACCTGATACAGAAAGGACAAAAAGAATGCTAGAAACAGCAGAGATGAAAACATTGCGAAAAATCGATGGTAAGACGCTGTGGGATAGAGCTAGAAGTGCAGATACACGAAGGAGATGCAAGGTGGACAACATTAATAACTGGGTGAAAAGCAGAAGAGTAGAATGGAACGACCACATAAGCCGATTGACAACAAATGGAGTAGTAAGGACGGCGAGAGACGGTTCCCCAATAGGAAGACGATCAGTGGGAAGACCACGAAAAAGATGGAATGACAACTTACTGGAGGCACATTGAAAAACAGACAGAGTAATGTCTATATAAAAAATAGAAGAAGAAGAAGAAATCATTTTCATTACACCAACAATTGTGGCCCAATCCCATAAACACAATACTAAATTTAACATGCCACAAGGAAACGGTTTCAGAATTTTATCAATTAGCTGTCCCAATTTAAGGCCCATTTATACATATCAGGGCCGTGTCCGTTCCGTGTTAAGACAGGGCCCGGTCCAAAAAAAAACAATATGTACTCTTATGAGCATATTTATACATTGGCGTTTCCCGTATGTGGCCCGTCCGGGCCCGGTCTGAAATTAATCCCAGCCGATATTTTTGCTGTCGGCACTGGCGATGCACGAAAATGACACGAATCGCAGGGACTTGTATAAACACGATTTTATTGTTTTGTGAACGCGACTGCTGGAAAACAGACAAGCAATAGATATTGTGAGGTGAGATCTTCTATCCAAGCCGAAATATTTTCAACTATCTTTTACACAGAGATATGTAATAACGTTTTCCTCTCTTATTCGGCCCGGTACGCACACTGCCACAACCCGGTTGTATGTAAATATTGCATTAAAAATACCCGGACTCGGCACTGACCCGGAACGGACACGGCCCGGGTATGTATAAATGGGAAAATCCAGCAAAATTTCTTAAAATTAATAGTATATAAATATTCAGAAAAAAGTCACACTATTTTGAGCGTCGGGTTTGGGGGGGAGAGGGGGGAGAAATCGGTAAATTCGTAGTTTTTTACGTTTTTCGTCAATATTTCTAAAACTATACGGTTTAGCTAATTTACCGACTTCTCCCCCATCTCCCCCCCCCCAAACTGGACGCTCAAATTGGTGTAACTTTTTACTGAACAATATGTGGACCATATAGAACAATTTTGTGTTGGAGGAAAACTTTTACTTTGGATGTCTGGGTTAGGCCTTTTTTTGGACCAATTATAATATACTATCTCCGTAACTTTGCAACCGTTCATTTTAGAAGGACTCGCATAGGGCCTTTTTTATTTCAAATTTTATGTAGAATATTTTTGTATAGAAGGTTGTTCATACTGCATAGTTTTAGAAATATTTAGGGGAGTGCATTAGATTTTCATTTCGGAAAAAATCAAACAAGATAGAACTTTTTGTAATATCATTAAGAAATGTTTAATAAACAACATATCAAAAAGTTCTACTCGAGAAGTGGGTGCTTCATTTTTTATTAAACAAATGAACTGCGAAATTAGATGTTTTTTTAAATAACTCCGAAAATATAAATTTTAGAAAAAAACTGACTTGATTGACCATTGAAAAATTCAGGAAATTTTACAAAAAAAACCTTATATAAAGAATTTTCTAAAATTAAATCTGTATCTTCTATAATTTTTTATTTATAACGCTAAGTCACCCTTCTCACAAAGTCATCGCACTGTAAACTAGCGTACGGCGAAACGCACGGTTGAGTTATTTTAATGTAATTCTTTAACTAATGGATCAAATGAAATTTTACAAATTGAACATGAAAGAAGAATAATTAAGCTATCTTATGGTTATAATAAAAAGAAATAAAATGTATGGGCATAAGTACGGTGGGGGCGGAAAATGAGCCTTACATGAATTTTGTTTAAAATGGTTTAAAAATGTGTAACTAATACAATTTTTCTTATAAAACCCTCAATTTTGCACAACTTATCTTTCAAGCATATTACTAAATGATGTTTCATTAAAAAAAAATCTCAAAAATTTAATTCAAATGATATGACGTCTCAAAAAATGTAATTTTTAAAATCTTCGTAATTTTACAAAATTACCACCACTTTAAGACGGTATTACTCAAATTTGAATAGATCTATTACAGTTTTATATAAGTGCTTTTTTAAAGCTTAGGATGTAATCTTTAAAATACACTAAATTATTTTACTTTAGAAATGAAGTAGACTATTTCTTTTTGAGAAAATTGAGAGAGATGACAAAAATGTAATACAAAAACCGAAAATTACCATCTAAAAAAATGTTTATACAAAGTGATCAAAACTTTTTTTTGTAAAAATTACCTAAAATACATTTAATAATAAGCTTCATCAATAATAAATGCTCAACAAAAAAAAATTTTTAGCTCTTATACAGTATATCTGCGTAACTTGGAACCTATTGATAACTTTTTAAATATCAGTTTTACGAAAAAAAGTTATTCTGTATAAAATACTCTGCATCGTATATGATCTAAGATGCAATCATCAAATATCAAATTTAATTAATTTTATACGAGGTATGTAAAAAAATATGAATTTCACTCAAGAGTAAAGTACCGTTACATTTCACAATATCGAAGATTGTTATTAAGAAAAGTTGTTTGGAATTAAAAAATTTGTTTTAGTGCTCAATTACATCCTTCTAATTAAAATATTGTGAATAATAAAGGCCCTTAACTCTTAGAAAAATTCATATTTTTTACATACCTCGTATAGAATTAAAAAAGTTTGATATCTGATGGTTGTATCTTGGATTTTAGACCAGGGAGAGCATTTTATGAAGAATAACTTTTTTTCGTAAAAGTGATAATAAAATAGTTATCATAATTGTAATAAAATGATGATGAGTATCCGTAATTTGAGAAAAAACTGAAATTTTTTTTTCGATTATAATGATGTAATTGTATATTTAAACATAGTTTTTAATTTCAAACAAGTTTTCATAATAGCATTTTTTGATATTCTGGAATATAAAGGTACTTTACTCTTTAACGAAATTCATATTTTTGACATAACTCGTATAAAATTGATAAAATTTGATATCTGATGGTTGAATTTTAGATTTTTGACTATCCAGAGCATTTTATGAAGAATAACTTTTTTTCGTAAAATTGATAATAAAAAAGTTTTCCATGTGGTTCCTATCTACGCAGACATAAAAAACTACGAATTTACCGATTTCTCCCCTCTCTCTCCCCCAAACCCGACGCTCAAAATGGTGTGACTTTTTTCTGAACATTATGTGGACCATATAGAACAATTTGGTGTTGGAGGATAACTTTCACTTTGGATGTCTGGAATTGGGTCTAGTTATAACCATACTATAACTCCTGTCGTCATATACTCGTCACTACTTCTAGCTAATGAAATCCTCGCTGTAATAGGAATGGCATGTCAAAAAAATCAAATTATTCCCTATATATTTTTTGAAATTTAAAATATGGCATCAAGGGGAAAATTGCGTGCGAGCCTTATTGTGACCATGTGACCTTATGTCAACCATATAACACAATTCTTAAATCAGCAATAACAATGAAATATGAAATGAAGTATGGCAATGAAATATGGTAGATAAAGGAATTGCTCAAGAAAAAACCTTGAGATTGCAGAAATAGATTTTTGGAGAAGTTCGGCAGAGAAAACGAGACAATTAAAATTAACGTAGACCCACCTAGCGATATAACAGAAAGATGAAGACGAGCTGAACTTGAAGAGAATGCAAAAATCGAGAAAATAGAAACAGTCTTGTCTTCCTTGTTGAACTTTATGAGTTGTCCCAAATGTCTTTTCATCGATGCGATGGTATAATTATAATATCTGCTATGTTGCTTATCGATAGTAAATTGTATAATGTTACTTACAAATAAATAGCTAACTAGAACAGCAGAACTGGTCTCTTGTAGTTTTTCCAAAGACATACCTGAAATGCAAAAAATACGATAAAAAAAGTTGTTCGTAGTAATAAACACTAATTTTTATAAACAGTTGTCTTGAATATCATAATAATAATAGCTTTATCAAATCTCCATCGAGAATATACCAAAAGTTTGACAGTAATTAAAAGTTATCTTAATTTTATTTTATAGACAAACTTTGCCTTGTAATTAATTCCCAAATAGACTAGGGAGCATCTGTAAAAATATTAGTACATTTGGATGTTGAGAGGTGACTCATATTTTTTTGCAGAAATTACTTGAAAATAACTCATATAATATTTGAGCTATCCTCCCACTCAAAAAGGTCGGGAACATTGTTTAAATAATCAAAATGTCAAAAAATGAAGAAAACATTCAATTCTTTTCTTCGTTTTTTGATTATAACTTTAAATGTATTTACTTCCGAGAAAAGTTGTACTAACATAAAAGTTGCGTAATTAAATTTCCTACAACATATGATTAGTTAAAAATTTTAAAAATCGTCACCCTTGTTGCAAAATATCAATAATTGCGAAAAAAACATAAAAAAAGTATTTGCATTTTACGTTTTTCAACCATTTATGCTACACTTAGGACCTTCATATTTTACCCAGAAAAACTTTATGATATAATAAAACAATACTGTAAATTGCATTACGACCGGTTCGACCGATTTTGCAAAATAAATTTTGCAATCCAGCTTTCGCAAAAAAAATAATTAATGTTTATTTAAAAAAATTCCTGACGCGGTGGTAGTTAACCGATTTTAATTTTGCAACTTGCAAATGAAAGGTACAGTATTCTTCTATAAGTAAAAAAAAAATTCAACTTGCTATCTGCTTTATTTTCAGTCCTGCAAAAAATGAATTTTTTTTGCGAAAGCTGGATTGCAAAATTTATTTTGCAAAATTTATTGAACCGATCTTAATGAAATTTACAGTATTATTTTACTATGTCATAAAGTTTTTTTCTTGGTAAAACATGAAGGTCCTAAGTGTAGCATGAATGGTTGAAAAACGTAAAATGCGAATACTTGTTTTTTTATGGGTTTTTTCGCAATTATTGCTATTTTGCAACAAGGGTGATAATCTTTAAAATCCTATATTATAAATGTTGCGTAATTAAATTTCCTATAATATAGTGGCCTACTAAAATTTTTTATTTCATTAGTAGTTCCAAAATGACACAAAATCTAGGCATCGGCTAAAAAAGTTTATTTGAAGAAAGTGTATTTTTTTGTTCTTCTTAATGGCGGTACAGGCTCGTTTTTTTAATATTGTATTTAATTACAGAGTAATTTCCACATATTAATATATTTTTCAAATTGGGCTCTGTACCGCCATTCTTTATTATATTACGAATACGTGTGCCAAATATCTCGAAAAAATATTCAAAATTATAGCCGCAATCTTGGAACGCGTTTTGGCTACCTGTTGATCGCTACTGTATCACCTTAATGCTCAATGGGCAGATTGTTGTACTCAAGGGAGTTAATAAAAAAAAGGCAACCTTCATTAGTGGAGTGGGAACAAGAAGAAGAAGATTGTTGATTAAACAAGTGTTACAAAAAAGGGTTGACCCCGACGTGATTTGAACACGCAACCTTCTGATCTGGAGTCAGACCCGCTACCGTTGCGCCACGGAGTCTATACAGTTACAGTCAATATTGTTTTATGAATAACAGACTGTGAATACAGTTTTTATTATTCATACTTAAAACAAATTTTATATAATTAATAGTAATACTGCACCCCTAGTTTACCCTAGGCATTCCGTATTCTACCTCGCTAGTCGTTCCTGTCAATTGCCGATTGGCAGCGCCAATCTCTCTCACGTGCTCATCTACAAAATCGTTCTACCACAATCTTGGTGTCCTGGTTAAAATAAATAACAGCAGACTGGAGGTGTTTGCTAAATGCTATGTATTTTCAGTCTTGCTGTATGGCGCAGAGGCATGGACACTAACGGAATCATTAATGAAGAAGCTGGAGGCATTCGAAATAAGGATGTACCGACGTATCCTCAAAATATCCTGGATGACTCACACCACCAACGTAGAGGTATTGCGCGGAATGGGAAAACAAAAAGAAATCTCTTTTACAATTAAGAAACGGAAACTTGAATACCTCGGTCATATTATGAGACATGATAAATATCATATACTCCGACTGATAATACAGAGTAAAATAGAGAGCAAACGCGGACCCGGAAGAAGAAGACACTCATGGCTTTAAAACTTACGCCAATGGTTTGGACTAACATCCATCAGTTATTCAGAAACGCCGCAGACAAAATTAAAATGTCTATGATGATAGTCAACGTCCACAATGGACAAGGCACATAAAGAAGAAGAAGGAGGTGTTTATTTGTTTGACGCACATGCATTATCTTTATTATTGTAATAATTTAGGATGTCATATTATGTAATATGTATTTTAATGTTGTAGTCGGAGATCTGGTTTAATTTCGTTAAAAAGCTTTGACCCCGACGTGATTTGAACACGCAACCTTCTGATCTGGAGTCAGACGCGCTACCGTTGCGCCACAGAGTCTATACCGATTTTGAGAGTGGCTACTCTCCAAACGCACGGAAGTTTAAAGTATACGTAAAATTTTGAGTGTCTTTTAAACATAATACATAAATACAAAAACAATGAAAACACAGACGGTTCCAGATTCTAATCATAAATGACAATAAATACCTCAATACTTAAGGAACTAAATGTTCCTCAAAGTGTTTGAAAAGAGCAGACTTTGCTAATGTAATACTTTTCATTTTGTTTTCAACACATTTGCACTGCTGAAATCGTAAACGTCATAGAATTAATATTTAGAGTAGAAAAAAGCATGAAATTCAACGGCAACGTAGAATTTGATTTTAGTGCTGAAGTACGCTAAAATCAAATTGAAGTGCTTCAATAGTACGCTAAAGACTTAGTGAGAGATCTTGTTTATCTATGTCAGTGTTGAAGAAGGAGTAACGAGGCATAATTCTCTTATTCTATCCATGCCTTATTCGTTCCTTTTTGATTTATGTAGACATCGAAGCGGCTAAATCTTATGCCGTCCGCATATGTGTCGACGCTCGACGTAGTCGACTCGATTCCAGTGGCGTAGATCTCTTCCCACCACTCAAGTTCCTTCGTTGTAGCATTGAGCTCCGTAGACGGAGCATTTACGATTGCAAAACTACTCGTCTTGTACGACTCTCGTCCTTTGCGATCGGTAGCGCACGAGAAAGTTCGAGTGAGACACACGTTTCCAGTCATGGAATTAAATTTATTTTATTCCTTCGTTTTTGTTGTTTTTTTTGCGCTAAATTAAATAGTAGCTTTGTGAAAATATTTTGTTCGTAATAGAAAATTCTGAAAATATTGAACTTCTGTTTCTATGCGTTTAATATAAAATGCGTTGGGAAAGTAGAAAAATACCCTCAATTGTATAATGTTCGTTCTATACAAATTAAATATACCGTACTTTTCACAGATCGAAATAGTCGTTTTAGTTGATATATAAAAAATACGTTCTTCTTGGTTGGAAGATGTGAGCACACTGAATCGACTAGTGTGCGGAGACACGAGCAAGACGCGCGAACTTCGAGACGTGTCTTCGATCGACCCATGTGCGGACGGCCTAAATCTTTCATCACCTATACATTAGGTCTTCCTTAAATAAAGTAAACCGAGCAATAAAAAGAACCGCGGAATGGATAGAAGAATATGATTTAAAACTAGCAGTAGAGAAAACGGAAGCGATAATCTTGAGCGGACCGAGATATAGAGAAAACATATTATTCGAGTACAAAGACTCCGTATAATAAGACCCCAGAAAACAGTTAAATACTTAGGAATAACTTTTGATGATAAAATGAAATTCGGACCACACATACAAGAGGCACGTCGGAAGGCAGAAGAAAGGACCTCCACACTAAACAAATTAATGCCAAATATAGGGGGTCCGGGGTCACAAAAACGAATTGTAATGTTGCAATCAATCACATCCATCTTACTATACGGGGCCCCAGTGTGGCAAGAGGTTCTAGAGATGGCCAAAATACAGAGACATGCTTCTTAGAGCACAGAGGAAACCTCTGATCGGATCAGGGTGTGTAGCGCGTACAGAACCGTTTCAACCATTGCCTTACAAGTGGTGGCTGGGTCTATGCCGGTGCACATCCTGGCCAGAGAAAGGGTCCGAATGCATCAGAGGGGCAACGGGGCAATTGGTTCAGGTACACAAGAAAGAAAGAGGAGCTTGGAGATGTGGCACTGTGGCAGAGGGAATGGGCAACTGAAGTCGGAAAGGCTGCCTGGACGAGATGCCTGATTCCAGATGTAGTGAGGAGGTACGAGTGCCGACATCGTCGCGTTTATTAAGTGTTAAATTATTAAGTGACTAGAATTTTTCTCTATAAGTAACAAAAATGGTGCTCAATTGTACTGCTTCAATTGAATGCCTTATATTGGGTATTCCCAAGATACTAAATAAATTATACAAATATTTAATTGGTTGTGCTATAAGAGGGAAATTGTTATAATCAGATTCGCGCACTTATTTTTATAAAGAGATTTGGTTACAAACATTTCTGTTAACCCTTGAGAACACAATCAATTGATTACCAATAAATTAATCTAATAAGTACTTATACTTGATACCTACACATAATTCATTGCTGTGACTGATAACCACAACTGTTTTAACAGGTATATAATCTGCAAAATTAAATGAATGACACGTTTCTGATAAGAAAATAAGTAAAATAAGGAGTTTATTAATCTGTAACTAATCGAATGAAAATTATGAAAGTTCTGTAAATTTGAAATGTGTCGTTGTTATTATCGAGGAAATTATAATTTTCCACACTGAAAACATTTAGGCCAAAATGCTCAGATAGTGTATCTGTCTATCCCCTTACTGTTTTCTAAAAGTTACTAATCGAAGGACTAGAATTAAGAATTGCGTATTTTGCGATCAGAAATTGCGCTGAGAATTAGATAGGTATTGTCTTATAGTCCGGGAGGTAGTGTCAAGTTTGACCGGAGCATTTTGGCATGGCTGTTTTTTATATAGTCAGTTGTTCCAAAGCTTATTAACAAATGATGTGTCAGATGGCCTGGCCCAAAACCGAGGCTTTTAGGCAAGAAAAGATAAAATATGAAAGTAAATGGAAAAACCCTACAACTTATATGTCAAATATTTATATCCGTGCCTTACATACATAATGGCCTAATGGTTAGAATACCTGGCTCCTGGCTTTCAACCAGGCGAGTCGGGTTCGATTCCCAGCGTCGGTAATCCTTTTTGTTTTTAAAATTGACATTTTTATTTGAAAAATAATTGTTTTTATAATACTTTTCTATATTGTGTCGTATAAATAATAAAAACGTGGTATTATAAAAACAATTATTTTTCAAATCGAAATGTCAAAGCTGGAAGAAAGCCAGGAGCCAGATATTCTAACCACTAGGCCATTATGGATGTAAGACACGGAGATAAATATTTGACATAATATATAAGTTGTAGGGTTTTTCCATCTACTTTCATATTTTATCTTTTCTTGCCTGAAAGCTCCGGAGTCGCGCCAGCTGACAGACATTTTCGTTATCAAACAAGTACTATCTACCAAAATAAATTCAAAGAATCCGTACTAAAATCACCGTAAAAATTTGACACTACCTCCCAGACTATTACGCATTTCAAAAAAACAGTAATTTTCGCTAAAGTTTTTAATATATAATAAACATGTTTAGATTATTTTTTAAATCTTGTATTAATTATTATTAACAATGTAGAAGACGGGACAAAAGATGTGGTAGATATTATAAACTAACAATGAGGCAAAGCCAAATGGAATAAATTCATGATTTCGTGAATGAGTGATTTTGGAAAAAAGTCCCGAATTAATTTTCTCGATAATGGGTGATTTTGGAGATAAATCCAGAAACAGGTCGATTTTTTTTAAATAACGATTTTTTGGCATTTATATTTCATACTAGTGACGTCATCCATCTGGGCGTAGTGACGTAACCGATGATTTTTTTGACCTCTTTTGACCTTTTTGACCTCATTTGAAAGGTTATAAAATTCTCTATTTAGTAATATAAACATTAATATAATTATGTAAAGAGGGTGTCCAAAAAAATTGTTTTAATGAAATTAATTGACACAAAAAGAAGAATGTATGTACTTTATTTAAATGTATGTAGAAAATACATTTTGCTGCTGTCAGTAAACAGAAAAAATGTTTATTTAACGAATAAACATTGTTTTTGGCTTAAATTCAAAGCTGCCACCCACCTGTCTCTTGGTAGTTTGAACATTTAGTTTAAACGAAAAGCTGTGTTTATTTATCAAATAAACATTGTTTACTATTTTTTTGACAGCAGTGAAACGTATTTTGAATTAAATAAATTACATGCATTCTTCTTTTTGTGTCAATTAATTTAATTCGAAAAAAATTTTTTAGACACTTTGCACAAATAATTACGTTAATGTTAATATTACTGAATAGAAAATTAAATAACCTTTCAAATGAGCTAGCTCATGACCCCTATTCTCATTTAAAAAAGTCATCGATTAGGTACGTCGTTACGCCAAGATGGATGACGTCATTAGTATGATATATATTGTTATATAATTTTTATGGGAAAAATTTAGAAAATTAATTTATGTCAAAGACCACGAGATTATAGATTTTCATCGCCCTGTATATGGCCAAATATTGTAAATAGTATAATTTAGTCATAAGCAGTGGTTCGCGGAAATTGAATCTAGTTCAGTATTAATGATTCTATGAACGGACTTATACAAACGGTCGGATTAGAAAGTGCATATCTTCACTCTGGAAGTGAACAATAGGACGTTTATAAATGCTTCTTAGAAGGAAAGACGGTAAACACAATTGTTGAGTTTTAGAATATCAGGTTTTTATAGCATCTAGAAACATAAAAGTAATTTTGGTATCTCCTGGAATTTGACGAAACGGAAAAGTTGTATGCAAAAATAATTTGTTCTTAAGAAATGAGAGTTAGGGATGTAATGTGTAGAGAGGATGTTTTGTGATTGGCGAGAGAGACGTATAGAGGGAGAATAGAGTGTTTAAGTCTGACTTTGAGGAGGAAAAAAGTTTCACTGTGTAATGAACATCTGGAGAGAGCAGTCCAGTTTTTGAAAAGTAAGAAGTCTGTGTAAAGTGGTGAAGTTGGCGGCCGTGTAAGCAGAATCGTGTTGAAACGAAATCGTTGATCGAGTTGAGAAGTTAAATCTCCTTGTGTCCGAAGAGATTCCTGTTTCTGTCTGGAACGAGTAGCCGGTTGGTATCAATTTGCACAAGATATCGAGCAGAGAGAAAACTGAGGAGAGATTTCGAGAGAGTGCTGTTGTTTGTTTGTGAAGCAGTTTGGACGAGAAGGATCGTTCACAGCATCCTAGGAGCTCGTGTGGGAGAATCGGGGACTACACAATCCATGAGAATAAGTAAAGAAGAGAAAAAAGGTTAGTGAGATTATTTGTGAAACGGAGAGAGTTGTTTTATATCACATACCATATTTGTTTATTTTTTATTGAACAGTTCTATAGCATAATTTAGTCATTCATAAATTCAAAGAAGAAATAAGTAAACTATTCAAAAGGTGAAACGTAAATTTTGTTTTTTTTTTGTATAATAGTAAGAACAGTCTAACGAATTATTTAAATGAAAATTTTGTAAAAAAGGAGATAGCAGAATTAAATATTTTATTAGATAAGAAATAGTTGCAACAAAATTGAGTTTTAGCATACATTTAAATCTTATATTTATGGTATATTGGATAAATAAATAATATTTATAGAATTTATATGACATTGAGTATATTTATTTTCCCTATTTTGTCCTGGATGAAGTAAGCAACTAGAGATACCAGAAGCCACAAACCAAAGGTACATTAAAATAAATTAGCCCTGAGAATAAATTTTATTGGAAAGTTTTATTTAATTTTGGTTTTGTTTTCCATAAGTGGTAATTAAAATAGGTAATTAATTAATTAATCAAAATAAGAATATGCTGATTAATCTCATAACAGAGAGAAAATACAGAGCATAACAATATATGACAAAAAATTGTAATTTAAAAATAAAAATAAACCGGTTTCGGGATTTATATCCAAAATTGCCCATTCACGGAAAAATGAATAATTTATTCCAACCTTTACGTGCTCACTGTATATAAATTTCCTAATTCTCTAAATCAGGGGTTCTCAATCTGTGGTACATGTACCACTGGTGGTACATTTCATTAGGTGCGGTGGTACACAAAACGCAAAACCACAGCCAAAATTCAGCATATTTGTAGTTAATTAGATTATTTACCTCCATACATACTTCAGTTAGGTGGTACCAAAAATAATTATAAGAATTTTGGTGGTACATGGCTCAAAAACATTGAAAACCACTGCTCTAAATTAAAACTCGTATGTATTCAATAAATGAAAAATTAAAAAAATGTATTTTATACATAAGTATTATCAACTACCAAGAAATAGTCTTAAATAAAATATTAAAGTATTTGCAAAAACAAATAGACTCCGTGGCGCAACGGTAGCGCGTCTGACTCCAGATCAGAAGGTTGCGTATTCAAATCACGTCGGGGTCAAAATGATTTTATGTTTTGTTCTGAGTAAGATATGAGAATGTGTGATAAAACATTCAAGTTGATCATACCTACTGCCCGCTTCATAAATCTTTCATTTTCATTTTCATGTAACTTGGATACCATTTCTCGAAATAGTGAGAACACTGCAAATAATATGTATAGGTATAATATATGATATAAAGTGTGTCCACGAATAGGCTGCCCAAGAGGAAAAACTTTTTTATTTTCAATTTTAGCGAAAAACGTAATTCATGATAAAAAGTTTTGCTTGTTCTAGAAACCCAAAAAACGAAATAAAATTTAAGTTTTTCAAAACCTGCTTAATTTTGTAGCCAATTTTTTGTAAATCCATATAAATTTTTGCACTAAATTCGAAATCGTAATAATAATTTATTGTTGCTAAGCTACAATGTAGCTTGGTAACTGTCAACTTCAATAAATTAAGTATTTGCCAATATGTAGTCATTTTTTTCGACAAAGCTTTCAACAAACAATTTATCTGTCATTTTTTAAATAAAAATTTAAAATTTATGTCGAAAAAAATGACTATTCGCAAATTATTTATCGGAGTTGACATTTACTAAGCTACATACATTGTAGCTTAGCAACAATAAATTATTGTTACGATTTCGAACTTATAGGGATTTATCGGGATTTACGTAAAATTGGCTTCAAAATTAAGCAGGTTTTGAAAAACTTGAATTTTATTTCGTTTTATGGGGTTTTAAAACAAGCAAAACTTTTTATCAAGAATGACATGTTTCGTTAAAATTGAAAATAAAAAAGTTTCTCCTTTTGGGCACCCCATCCGTGAACACACTGTATAGGTAAATAATGAATATAAACTACGAGTTTTTGATTTTTAATATTCAGTATTACTTACAGCCAGTTTCACAATCTGTGGTTAACCCTAACGGTTAACTAACCTTTACCCATAGGCTAACTGACAGTTGTTGTTTCACAAATTCACAACCACAGATTCAGTTATGGTTAGTTGACCGCAAGTTTTGTTTTATTTTTCTTATGTTGGTAGGAAATTTGGACAATTATCACCTGAAATAACATTTTTATGGAGAATTATCAGCATTATATTATGAACATTGATCAGTCATATGAGTTTTGACTACTTTTGACTAATTTTTATTGGGATAAATTTAATAAATCGTTATATTTCTTTAGGACCATTTCTGTTGTATATATTTTTTAGGGATTTTATATTTAGTTGTGGAGTTTATTTTGCAGATTAAGGAAAAATAAATGTGTGGTTAGGATATTCACTGCGAGATTTGTGGTTTCATTTGCATAATCACAGTTGATGTTGATTCTTGCTATGTTGCTTTAAAAAATTATATTTTTTTACATACCTCCTACAGGATTAATAAAATTTGATATATGATGGTTGCATCTTAGATTTTGGACCATATCAATGAGTATGCAGAACTTTTTTAAGTATCTTTTTTTCGTAAAATTAATATTAAAAAAGCTTCCCATACGTGGCCAACTAAACGACACACGCTGTATATTACATGCACGTTATACATTTTAAGTTTTGTTTAAGAATAATATTTGTTTCAAGGTCTTGCACCAAAATCATTAAAATTGAATTGTTAAGCCGGGTCCAGACTAAGTAACAAAACATGTTAATAACAAAGCTGTACAACAAATTTGTTGTACAACTTTGTTCTGTAACTTGTTATAATATAGAATAAGCATCCAGACTATATAACAAAAAACAAAACAAAAAAAGCGCATAACTTTTGCCGCATTTTAGCTGGATATCTGGTAGGTTAGGCAGTATCAACCTACGGTCAAATGGGATGTTCATTTTTCGAAGATCTGCTTGGATGTTGTTATCTCTTTATCGCATTCTGGGACGTCCGAGTGGTCTTTTGCCTGTAGAAATCTCCCCCCATACCAGTCTTACAAGTCTCTCGTTATGAAGTCTGTGCAAGTGGCCTGCCCATCTTAGTCGCTGTGATTTAATTTCCTGGACAATATCGGTGTCATTGTAGAGTTCTTTTAATTCGAAGTTGGTTCTGATCCTATACTGGTTTGTGTTAATGTCGTGAAGAGGTCCGAAAATTTTTCTAAGTATTTTTCGTTCAAAACGCCTGAGCTTTTCTTCGTTTGATTTGGTCATGGTCCACGTTTCGCAACCATATGTTAGTACAGGTCTGACGATGGATTTATAGATTTTGATCTTGGAACTTCTTGTAAGATGTTTTGATTTTATAAGCTTATCCAGTGCGAATAGACAGCGATTTGCTGATTGGATTCTGTCTTTTATTTCTTCAGTAACATCGTTGTCAGCTGTGATTACGGCCCCCAGATACTTAAAACGTTGTACTCTTTCGAAATTGAAGGTGTTGACAGTCACATTTTGTCCTATCCTGTCTCTTCGTGTCATATATTATTTCGTCTTCTCTTCATTAATCCTCAGCCTTAATTGCTCCTTCCACCTTGTTGAAAATGGCTTTTGTGGATAGGATGGAGTCTCCAACGAGATCAATGTCATCTGCGTATGCTAGTAATAACTTGGGACCTTGAACCGATAGCAGTTCTCTTTTTATTTCGGGCGACCTCATGGCTTTCTCTAATACGAGGTTAAAAAGTTGTGGAGATAACGCATCACCCTGTTTGAGTCCACTGTTGATTTCGAAGCTGTCAGACAGTTTATCAGACTGGTGTTTATCACCAACTGGGCATTTTAATGAGTGAAACACGAAGAACATGTCAAATGACATGAATTATATTGGTGATAAATAGCAGTCTGATTTTTGCATGAAAATTTAATGAAACGGTAACAAATCAATTGGAAGTTCTACCCAACAAAATACATGGGGCGTTTTCGTAATCAGACGTTACCCCCTTTGTGGCTCAGTGGTAAGAGCGCCTACCTTTGGATCGAAAGCTCCGAATAGTCGTGAGTTCGAATCTCACCAGGGCCAAAAATTTTTCGTTTATTATAAATTAATAAATGAAAATAGTTTCTGTCCTTGAGGGATCGGTACTCACCGGACGAACCGCAGACGTTCGGATACAATTACCGTCTCTTTGCAAAGACAATGACGTCGACTTTGCAAAGTAACAAGACACTTACTCAACACACACACTAGACATTACTCCCCGAGTTAGTGATAAGTTATAGTCTAAAAAATCATTATGAAATTGACTGGCCAGTTGGTTGTGAAAACCAGTGCCAATAACACACACACTCACGTAATCAGACGTTAAAATTTTTTAAACTGTTCCACAATTAAAACTTCCCCTGTTCCATTGTTCCCGTACATCAAAGTTTGTCCGACTGGACACCGTTAAGCTATTAACAAATTTTTAGCTTGCTATTAATCAACTTTTTTGGTACGCGGGATTAAGGTTTAATACAATTAAAATCAAAATATTTTTTTCTCTGAAAGAATTGACACATTGTCTGTTAGACAAGTTCTCGATACTGACAATAAAATTTGCTATGCTCCTCGGTACCATGGGATAGATCTTTTATTTGGCCCTCATAGCAACGATATGTTCTATCGTAGCTTCCTTACTGCATTGAAGCTTTCAAATAGAACCTACCAAACACTTTGGCACCAACGTATGAAAAAGATTGATATATCCGATGATGGATGGAAGAGCTGTTGATGACGATGATGATGATCTTGTACAATGTATCCATATTGCTAGTGAAAGGGTCATGGTAAAAGTTACAACCCAGTAGTTCCATGGATTGCCTAACAATTTCTTTGAAATATTTCAGCTTCCAAATCTCGATTAGTTTCTGTTTAATTTATGAAGATTTTCTTTTCCTTTCCTTCGTTCTGTCTAAATCAATTAATATCTCGTTGCAATCCTCGACTGCACGCCGAGATTTGTTTTGGTTGGGTCAGAGAGAGCAGCATATGTGCCTTCTGATGAAGAGACTAATAAGTTTCGAAACCGGTAGAGGTGCTTGCTGCACTCTCTGATTGGACTAGAATAGGATGCGGGTGTATTTTCGTCTTTCAACGAAATTGAAAATGGTTATTCATTTTTGATTTACATGTTTACTCTGATTGGAGTACGAAGGGAACCATTCTCGTTGGAACTTTACCGCGCTGAGCAGATGGGACGTGAATTATAAATTGTAAAATTCCCTCATCTTTCTTAGTCTCAGCATCCGTTATGGCTTGCAAATTCTAGAAGCCTCGGAGGTGTAACCAGAGAAGGTTCCCATTGTTTTCAGTCTGGTGGGATGTAGAGTAACATTATGTTGTTTTACATGCCATTAGATTGAAAACTTAGTCTTTTGCTAGCAGTTGCCGCTAGGGCATCTATGCTATTTCGTTCGTTGCAATCCGTGACTGCACGCCGGGGTTTGTTTTGGTTGGATAATAGAGAGCAGCATATGTGCCTCCTGATGAGAGACTAATAAGGTTCGAAACAGGTAGAGGTGCTTTCTGCACTCTCTGATTGGACTAGAATACGATGCGGGTGTATCTTCGTCTTGCAACGAAATTGAAAATGGTTATTAATTTTCAATTAATATCTTTTTTCTCTTCCTCTCACTGGGGTTGGCTTGCAGATCCGTTTGTTTCAAGATCACCATAAACATATTTATGTACCTAATTACCGAGACTAAAGTTTTTATGTATTTGACTCATTATTACTATATTCTTGTAGTTCATGATTTATGGTCCACATCGCTATAGTGCACCTAAAATACCAAAAAAAATAGTAAGTCACAAGCTATAATGATCTTTAATCCATTTGCAGATTCAAATACTATTTTAAAATAAAAAAATACTGACCCCGACGTGATTTGAACACGCAACCTTCTGATCTGGAGTCAGACGCGCTACCGTTGCGCCACGGAGTCTATGACGATTTTGAGAGTGGCTACTTTCCAAACGCACGGAATTTTAAAGTAGACATTAAATTTGGAGTGTGTTTTAAATACCAGGTGTCCACTTATATTTTCCCCCATTTTAACTGCCTATAACTTCTAAATGACTCAAGATAGAAATATGCATTTTCGCTGATATGTTTTATTTTAGTAAAAGTTTTGTTTGAATGGATTTAATTTTTTATATCGCTTTTAAATAAAAAATGGCGGATTTTTGAACAAAACGTTGTTGATTTTTTTTTTATTGAAACACCCAATATATTTTTTGTAAATTGAAATAACGGTCATTTACTTATCCAGCGATATAAAGTTTTTTAAAATCGGTTGTCAAATGACTGAGCAATTAATTTTTAAAATGAGAGGTGCAACGTGGATATCACATAACTAAATAACATAACTAAGCAAATTGATATTATAGACCAGGGCACATCTGTAAAAATATTAGTACATTTGGACGTCGAGAGGTGACTCAAATTTTATTGCAGAAATTGCTTGAAAATAACTCAAATAATAATATTTGAAAGACTGAAAATGGTTATTCATTTTTAATAATATTTGAGTTATCCCCCCTCTCAAAAAGGTCCGGAACATTGTTTAAATAATCAAAATGTCAAAAAATAAAGGAAACATTCGATTTTTTTCTCCGTTTTTTGATTATAACTTTAAAAGTATTCATTTCCGAGAAAAGTGGTACTGACAACAAAGTTGCGAAATTAAATTTCCTACAATACAGAATTGGTTAAAAATTTTAAAAACAGTCACCCTTGTTGCAAAATAGCAATAATTGCGAAAAAACCATATAAAAACAAGTATTCGCATTTTACGTTTTTCAACCATTTATGCTACACCTAGGACCTTCAAATTTCACCCAGAAAAACTTATGATACAGTGAAACAATACTGTAAATTTCATTAATAGCCCAATAAATGACCGTTTTAGAGTGTAAATTTCAGGGGCAACTCCGAATTGCATGAAAATTTGGATTTAGGTTCTACTTACCCTCCACTTCAAAGTTGAATTTGTGCCGTTGGTTGCTTTTACCTGGGGGGTGACAGGCACCCCTTCTCGCGGGGTGAAAAACGCGTGTCTAAAATAAGCCCGGAAATGGATAAACTGACAGATTATAAGCAACTTTCGTTCTATAAAGTTTTTTACGTAAGTCAATACTTTCCGAGTTATTCGCGATTGAAAATGTTGATTTTTCGACAAAAAAACTACGTTTTCAGACGGTTTTTCGCAAATAACTCAAAAAGTAAATATTTTATCGAAAAAAATAATCCTATCAAAACTGTAGCTTATAAAAAAACGAAAAAAATCTTTATCAGTAAAGTCTATAAATTGAGTAAAAGCAAAGTTGTAGTTCATGGTAAATACGTTCTTATTCGTCTAATTCCAAATAAAATATTTCAACGCGAAATCACCGAAAAATTAAGCATTTTTCGGGAAAAGCTTATTAACATTTTTAAAGCATCTAAAAAAAGGCTTTACATTTGTTTTTTACAAAAGTTTCTAGCATAAAAAAATAACCGAGTTACACTGAAAAAAAAAGTTGGCCCCTTTTTTGGTAAAAAAATCGTGAAAACCTCCCTCTATTTATCACCCTAAATAAAATTAATTGTTAACGCTTTACCATTTATTTTAACTGTATGTGTATTGTTTATATGATCTATAAGTTTAATTTGTTTAAAGTGCATATTTAAAAAAAATAACCTAGAAAGTATTAGTGATAAGAAAAATCTTAAAGAGTAAAGAAATGTAGGTTTTGCTGTTATAAATATGATAGTTTTATTTTGTTTCTCCGTGAGACAAGAATTGGTTAAGATATGGCTGTTCAAAATTTTCAACTCGTGATTATAGTGACCCGTTCAAGCTTTTTCAACTATAACCCTTTCAAAAATAAGCACTTTAAACCGGCGAGACTGAATGATATAAAAAATAGATAAGTAAGTAAATTGTTTGTAAAGTGGTAGCGATTAATTTCATTTGAGGAGCTAAACACGGGGAGATTTGCATGATTTTTTTACAAAAAAAAGAGGGCCAACTTTATTTTGAGCGTAACTCGCTTATTTTTAATGCTAGAAACTTTTGTAAACAATTAAAATAAAGCATTCTATAAACACTTTAAAAAAGTTCGAAAGGGTTTTTCCCGAAAAGTGCTTAATTTTTCGGTGATTTCACCTTGAAATATTCGATTTGGAATTAGACGAATAAGAACGTATTTTCATGAGCTACAACTTTGTTTTTACTTGATTGATAGAATTTACTGATACACCATTTTTTTCGGTTTTTTATAAGCTACACTTTTGCTAAGAATATCTTCTTCGATTAAATATTTACTTTTTGAGTTATTTGCGAAAAACCGTCTGAAAACGTAGTTTTTTGTCGAAAAATACACATTTTTAATCGCAGATAACTCGAAAAGTATTGACTTACATAAAAACATTATAGAACAAAAAATGCTTAAAATCAGTCAATTTATCCATTTCCGGTCTTGTCTTAAGGTATGTTCTTTCACCCCCTAGAAGGGGTGACTGTCACCCCCAAGTAAAAGCACCCCATAGAAGGGGTGACTGTCACCCCCCAAGTAAAAGCAACCAACGGCACAATTTCAACTTTGAAGTGGAGGGTAAGTAGAACCTAAATCCAAATTTTTATGCAATTTGGAGTTGCCCCTGAAAATTACACGGTATCGCCTTATTTCCCGTTCATTTACTGGGCTATAAGATCGGTACCATAGATTTTGCAAAATAAATTTTGCAATCCAGCTTTCGCAAAAAAAATTCATTTTTTCAAAATGTTACAGGACTGAAAATAAAGCAGATAGCACGTTAAAATTTTTTCCACCTACCTCTACCGAAAGTATACTTTTCCGGACCTGATTGTAGGGAGCAAAGTTGTACTTTTCCTCCCTAGGGAGGGAGCAAAGTTGTACTTTTCCTCCCTAGGGAGGAAAAATAAAAGTGACGTCATGGCATTTCATTCATAAAATATAACTTATTGACGCCCTGTACAATATCTATTTTCTATTACGTAAGTATCTATACATTTTAACTTTTATTTAAAAACACTCTGTATTTTGCAGAATGGTAAGAAACAGTAGATTGTTATTCTGATTTAACAATGTTTACATTAATAATTTGACGTATATTTGACGGTTGACAGTTATATTGTACCTACTTGTTAGTTTTAGTTCTAATAAATTTTGTTGGTTAGTTACATAAATAAATTAACTAAAAATGAAAAAATGACTTGTTATTTGAGGAAGGTGGAAAAACCATATGTATAACATGGGAATAAAGTGCCTTTTCCTCCCTTGAAAGATTACTGCCCTCCGCTACGCGTCGGGCAGTAAACTTCATTCTCGGGAGGAAAAGTAGCACTTTCCTCCCTTGTTATACAAATAGCTATTTTTGCTTATAGAAGTGTACTGCACCTTTTATTTGCAATTTGCAAAACTAAAATCGATTAACTACAAGCGGCGTCAGGAATTTTTTTAAATAAACATTAATTATTGGTGCTACGCGCAGAACAGCGGATTTGATAATGATTGATACATTTAAATTTTTATTACATTTCGATATAAATAAATTTTTTTATTGCAAAATAAAAACACATACTCTATTCTTTGAAATAACACTTTTTTTAGCAAAAACTTTGTTCATATATTTTAACTTAGAGAATAAAAGTTTATTATTTTTAAACATATGCAATTGTTTAAACAATATTTCACAAACAATAATAACATTAGTTTGATTTTTGTGGAATTAAAATATTAAATTACAACAAAATATAGAGTAAGAAAATAATATATTAGATATTAGATAAAGATTGGAAGACATTTTGGTGGAAATCAACTTGTGTGAATCGAACACCGCTGTCCTGCGCGTAGCACCAAAAATTAATGTTTATTTAAAAAAAATCCTGCCGCCGTGGTAATTAATCGATTTTATTTTGCAAATTGCAAATGAAAGGTACAGTACACTTCTATAAGCAAAAAAAAAATCAACTTGCTATCTGTTTTACTTTCAGTCCTGCAACATTTTAAAAAAATGAATTTTTTTTGCGAAAGCTGGATTGCAAAATTTATTTTGCAAAATCTATTAAACCGATCTTATTAAAATTTACAGTGTTGTTTTACTATATCATAAAGTTTTTCTGGGTAAAATATGAAGGTCCTAAGTGTAGCATAAATGGTTGAAAAACGTAAAATGCGAATACTTGTTTTTGTATGTTTTTTTCGCAATTATTGCTATTTTGCAACAAGGGTGACTATTTTTTAAATTTTTAACCACATCTGTATTATAGGAAATTTAATTACGCAACTTTTATGTCAGTACAACTTTTCTCAGAAATGAATAGTTTTTAAGTTATAACCAAAAAACCAATAAAAAAATCGAATTTTTCCTTCATATTTTGAAATTTTGATTATTTAAACAATGTTCCGGACTATTTTGAGTGGGAGGATAATCCAAATATTATTATTTGAGATTTTTAAGCAATTTCTGCAAAAAAATTTGAATCGCCTCTCAACGTCCATCTCAAACCAGATGCGCCCTGGACTATTATGTTATGTGATTTCCACATTGCACCTCTCATTTTAAAAATTAATTACTCAGTCATTTGACAACCGATTTTAAAAAACTTTATATCGCTGGATAGGTGAATGACCGTTCTCTTAATTTACAAAAAAATATACTAAGTGTACCATTAAAAAAAAGTCAACAAAGTTTTTTTCAAAAATCCGCCGTTTTTTTTTTCGTAATTGAAAGCGATATAAAAAATTCAATCCATTCAGACAAATCTTTTACTAATATAAAACATTTCAGCGAAAACCGCATATCTTGAGCCGTTTAGAAGTTATAGGCAGTTAAAATGGGGGAAAATATAAGTGGACACCCCAATTATCAATATCACAAGTGGGTATAACGTATACATGTATTCTAAAAAAGATTGATTTGTGTAACGAAAATTATAGCTGCTTCTTGTTAACGCTCTTCATTTCTAGAATTTTAGACCATTCTTAACTGCGACAAGTCATTGTTGAAGAACTGGAGTAATAATTTTCTTATTCTATTCACGCCTTATTCGTCCCTTTTTAATTTATGTAATGATGTTACGTATCGAAGCGACTAAATCAAATCTAAATATTTTATCAACTATTCATTAGGATTTACTTAGGTTAAAACAAAACCATTTGACCCCGACGTGATTTGAACACGCAACCTTCTGATCTGGAGTCAGACGCGCTACCGTTGCGCCACGGAGTCTACACAGTTACAGAGTCTACATTGTTTTACGAGTAAACTCACTGTCAGTGCAGTGTTACGAACAAAATAAAAAAAATGTTATATATTTGATAGTAATACGACGCGACAGCCCTAGTTTAGCCTAGGCATTCAACATTCTGTCTCATTAGTCATTCCTGTCCATTGCCAATTTGCATCGCCAATAGGCCAGGATCCCGCGTACCCAAAAAATTTATTATTAGCAAGCTGACAATTTGTTAATAGCTTAACGGTGTCTAGTCGGACAAACTTTGATGTACGGGAACACAGGAACAAGGGAAGTTTTAATTGTGGAACAGGTTACAGGTTTCGAACGTCAGACTACGAAAACGTCCCATGTATTTTGTCGGACAGAACTTCCAAGTGATTTGTGACCATTTCATTAAACTCTCATGCAAAAATCAGACCAATATATATCCCGTCATTTGACATTTTGTGTGTCGGACTTATTAAAATGCACCAAATTTTTGTCGGACAAACATTTTTTATATATTATAATATAAAGTTTGGTATTGAATAAACTTAAAAACAACCTGCTAGTTTTCACAATCGTACACTTGTCAGTCAGGATAACACGTTCCACAAATAAAATCACATACATACGCAATCTACTGCGTGACAGTGTAGGCAGCGTGCGGCGTTTATTGGTAAACACCGCCTGTGAAGTCGTGTGCAGCAGTTTGATGCTACGCTCGGAGTACGATAACAGACCACAACTATTATTCTATTTGCATTATAGTCCAGGGCGCATCTGTTTTCAGATAGACGTTAAGAGGTGACTCAAATTTTTTTGCAGAAATTTCTTGAAAATAACTCAAATAATAATATTTGAATTATCCTCTCACTCAAAATGGTCCGGAACATTGTTTAAATAATCAAAATGTCAAAATATGAACGAAAAATTCGATTTTTTTATTGGTTTTTTGATTATAACTTTAAAACTATTCATTTCTGAGAAAATTTGTACTGACATAAAAGTTGCATAATTAAATTTCGTATAATATAGAATTGGTTAAAAATTTAAAAAATAGTCACCCTTGTTGCAAAATAGCAATAATTGCGAAAAAAAAAACATACAAAAACAAAAATTCGCATTTTACGTTTTTCAACCATTTATGCTACACTTAGGACCTTCATATTTTACCCAGAAAAACTTTATGATATAGTAAAACAACACTGTAAATTTCATTAAGATCGGTTTAACAGATTTTGCAAAATAAATTTTGCAATCCAACTTTCGCAAAAAAATTCATTTTTTTTAAATGTTGCAGGACTAAAAATAAAGCAGATAGCAAGTTGATTTTTTTTGCTTATAGAAGTGTACTGTACCTTTCATTTGCAATTTGCAAAATTAAAATCGATTAGTTACCGCGGCGTCAGGAAATTTTTTAAATAAACATTAGTTTTTGGTGCTACGCGCAGGACAGCGGTGTTCGATTCACACAAGCTGATTTGCATCAAAATTTTTTCCAATATTTATCTAATATATTATTTTCTTACTCTATATTTTGTTGTATTTTAATATTTTAATTCCACAAAAATCAAACTAATTTTATTATTGTTTGTGAAATATTGTTTAAACAATTGCATATGTTTAAAAATAATAAACTTTTATTCTCTAAGTTAAAATATATGAACAAAGAAAGTTTTTGCTAAAAAAAGTGTTATTTCAAAGGATAGAGTATGTGTTTTTTTTTGCAATAAACAAATTTATTTATTTATATCGAAATGTAATAAAAATGAAAATGTATCAATCATTATCAAAGGTCATTGGAATGCCAAATCAGAGCAAACTATCCGCTGTCCTGCGCGTAGCACCAACAATTATTGTTTATTTAAAAAAAATTCTGACGTCGTGGTAGTTAATCGATTTTAGTTTTGCAAATTGCAAATGAAAGGTACAGTACACTTCTATAAGCAAACAAAATTCAACTCACTATCTGCTTTATTTTCGGTCCTGTAACATTTTGAAAAAATGAATTTTTTTGCGAAAGCTGGATTGCAAAATTTATTTTGCAAAATCTCTTAAACCGATCTTAATGAAATTTACAGTATTGTTTTACTGTATCATGAAGTTTTTCTGGGTGAAATATGAAGGTCCTAAAGTCCTAAGTGTAGCATAAAAGGTTGAAAAAAGTAAAATGCGAATACTTGTTTTTGTATGTTTTTTTTTCGCAATTATTGCTATTTTGCAAGAAGGGTGACTATTTTTTAAATTTTTAACCAATTCTATATTATAGGAAATTTAATTATGCAACTTTTATGTCAGTACAACTTTTCTCAGAAATGAATAGTTTTAAAGTTATAATCAAAAAACCAATAAAAAAAATCGAATTTTTTCTTCATATTTTGACATTTTGATTATTTAAACAATGTTCCGGACCTTTTTTAGTGGAAGGATAACTCAATTATTATTATAGGAGTTAATTCCAAGCAATTTCTGCAAAAAAATATGAGTCACCTCTCAACGTCCATCTCAAAACAGATGCGCCCTGGACTAATAGTACATCTGGAATCTGGAGCATTCTTCGCAAATTCTGTATGAATCTGGCCCTATGGTTCGGACCTTTTTGAGAGGGAGGATAACTCAGGGAGGATTTATTTGAGTTATTTATAAGCAATTTCTGCAAAAAAATTTGAATCACCTCTCAACGTCCAAATGTACTAATATTTTTGCAGATGCGCCCTGATCTATTAAGCATACAGACGGGATCTACGGCGTGACTCTGTACGCAATCTACGGCATTTATTGGAGACCACAGTCTTAGGATTTAGTAAGATATCTTGTTTATCTAAGTCAGTGTTTAAGAACTGGAGGAATAATTCTCTTATTCTATTCACTCCTGATTCGTTCCTATTGTAATTTATGTAATGGTGTTATGTATCGAAGCGACTAAATTTAAATGTTTATCAACTATTCATTAGGTTTTACTTAGGTTTAAAACAAAACCATTTGACCCCGACGTGATTTGAACACGCAACCTTCTGATCTGGAGTCAGACGCGCTACCGTTGCGCCACGGAGTCTATACAGCTACAGTGTCTACATTGTTTCATGAATAAACTCACTGTCAGTATAGTGTTATGAACAAAATAAAAATAGTTATTTATGAAACAGTTCTCTCGCTCCGCTGTCGCTCGTGCTCTAAACATCGCGTGCGTTCGCAAAAAGCATACTTCATGCACAGTTTCATACAAAATTTTATCTACGATAAACAAATAAAAAAACTGTAACTCTTCGTCACTAGAATTCATTTCTATTCTACAAAATTTTAGAGCTTTGACATTTAAAAACTTCTTTCAAACCACAAAACTGTCAAAAGTTTTGTTGTAATTTATTGCTCAAATGTCATCACCATGACAACGCGAGTTAAGGATATTTGATTATAACGACAGAGTTAGCTATGGAGTGCATGTCTATTCTTAATTCAGATATACTGTCCAGTTTACCTCACCTTTGCAGTGTACGTCAACTTAACAAGAAAAGTTAGGTTATGTAGTAGAGATGATGGTGGTGGACATATACAGCATATTGTTTGATGTTATTTATTATTGAATATTGCGAATTCTTTATTATGCACTTATACAATCTCAACTCACATATGGCCTTTTAGGATGGGGTGGAATACGCAATAATTACTTACATTCTATAAATATTATTTAGAAATGGCTAATTAGAATTATATACGAGAAAAATTTAAAATATTCTAGTGAGCTGTTATATAACGAAAGTAAATTTTTAAATGTACGTAAATTATTCTGTTATAAAGCCCTTATACATATACATGAAAAAAAGATAATATTAAATTTTAACAGTCATGCCCACCAAACTAGATATATAAAACATAATACAATTCTACCAAAATGTAATAAATCCATCCTTCAAAGATATGTTGGTTACATAGGGCCCAAATTGTACAATTTGCTACCGGATAATTTAAAACAATTTAAAAATTATAAAAAACATAGATATAAATATGAAATTAAACAATGGATTGGGAACAAATCAACAAAATTCTGCGAAGAACTTATCAATGGACAATAATTGTAATAAATAAACTTCAATAAGAAATAAAAAATTATATCGAAAATAAAAATTGTATCTAAATAGATTTTTTCGTACTTCCGGGCCTAAAGTGACAACTTCACTCCCTTGTGACAGGTACTAAAGTGTCACATTTAATCCCTCCGGGATTAAATATTGACGAAACTCCCGGAACGATTAAATCACAAACAAACGAATTTAAGGGATATTTTATTGAAAAATATAATTAATTAGAATGGTAATTAACGTTAATATTCAAATTAATATTGTGACAGTAATTTACTTATATCAATATCTTCTCTAATGTTAATAACCGATTTCAGCATTGAGTAATGTGCCCAGAGAGTTGAGGCACAAACCGCTTTTGATTTATCATCGAAGTAGACTAACAGCGCATTTTCAGTAGGTTGTCTCACATTTTTTAAGCGGCACCACTTTTTAAAAGCATCGTACTGCTGCTCGTATAGTTTTCTAGATTTCGGTGGTAACAATTCTTCACCTACTTCGGCTGCTCTTTTATCAATATCAGATACACCTTCTTCACTCATGATACCAATAATTATCAATAACAATGTTTCTTTACAATGACACTAGTAATGACAATGTTTCTAAATTATAACTGTCACAACGCAATGTTACTATGGTAACTTATTTTAAAGACAGTTTATTAAATGAGTTGAAGAGAGAAAAAACTGATTGAAATTATTGAAATAATTAATAAAATCATACCGGAAGTACGAAAAGTATCGTATATACCTTGCGACTGAAGTACATTTAATCCTTCAGGTAAATTATGGCCCTCCCTGCGGTCGGGCCATAAACTTTACCTTCAGGATTAAATGTACTACTTCAGTCCCGCGGTATATAATGTACTATTATTATCAACTGCGACATTTCTTGAATTATTGATGGCCACATTTATATCACAAATTATATTAAAATTATTATATTTTTATTTTTTCTTGATTAATGTTAGAGTTTTTAGTATTTTTATAAATTTTCATATAACTGTATACATTTATACATTTGTTAAATATTTTTTGTGTTTGTTTATATTTGTAAATTAGTATATTATATTTTTAAGTCTCACGCACAAGGGGTGCTACTTTTGTATGTATATTAGTAATATATATACAGGGTAGCTCAACTTCAGTGAGTTATTTATGTTTATTTAGGTAGTACTCATTATGCTTTTTATTTTATTTTGTAAATCTTTATTGTTATTCCTAAATAAACATCATTATTATTATATTGTTACTTATAATTTTGTTAAATCTTTTTATTTTTGATTAAAGTTCTGTGTTAAAGGTTTCGACTGATTTTTTATGTTTTATAATGTTAATCAAAATTAATTGATATACATTCAGATTAAAACAAGACATACGTAATTTTGTGCACTGCTAGCTTTGATCCCAATAATTGTGGATCGCTCGTTATGAAAGTGTGCCAAAAAACAGTGCGAAAAAGTAAACCCCATTTAAAATACATTGTTACTTCACGCACACTTTAAATCCTTCACGCACTGCTATCCATAATGACAGTTTTCACAAACTAAAAACTTATGCGTAATATGAGATAGAGGAGATAAAAAATGTTATACACTTGATACTATAGTCTAGTCACAACATAGGGGGTCCTATGGGAAATTCTAGCTCGCCGTGATTTTATGGTGGTATTATAGGTTTTTTGGGTCGCTGAATCCAATGGAAGTGGTCTGGAAGCCCAAATATGGTGCGTTTAATTGTTATTAACAAATTATGGTAAAATGCTTCTCAAATGAAATTAATCGTTACCGTTTCACAAGTTGCTTTACTTATGTTGTATTTATATGATCTGTAAGTTTCAAACGTTTTTTTGTTGAAAAATGAACATATTTACTCGCAAATAGCTCAAAAAGTATTGACTTAGTGAAAAAACTGTATAGAACAAAAGTTGCTTAGACTTAATCAGTTTATCCACTTCCGGAATTATTTTAAATGTTTCTTTTTTCACCGCCGACAAGAGGTGAAACTCACCCCCAGGGTAAAAGCACATATCAGCACAATATCACTTGTTTTGTTTGACATCTAAGCTACGTGTATGCCAAATTTTATGTCAATTCAAGTGGTTTTTTAAAATCTAGCGCAATAACCGTGAGTAAACGTACTATAAACCGTTATTTTTGCAATAATTTATTAATAACAAAGTCGGAACGTGGTTTAAGCAATCACGACTAGCGGCAATCGATTTGGCGTATAAAAATACTACGAAAAAGACTTGCTGTAGATAGCGCATTATTTGAAGCTTTTCGGCGAATAAACAATTATTTTGTTATTGAAAAAGAAAATTTTCAGTGATCTACAACTAGGATGCTGGCCTATAATGGGTTAAAATGAATAACAACGGACTGGAGTTTTTTACTTATTTTAAACACGTGCAGAATTATTTTTATTATTGTAATGTGTAATATTTTAATGCGTAATGTGTGATATGTTAATAATGTAGTCAAAGCTTTGATTTTAAAATCGTTAAAAAGCTTTGACCCCGACGTGATTTGAACACGCAACCTTCTGATCTGGAGTCAGACGCGTTACAGAGTAGTGATGTAAAATTCCCGGGAATTTATTCTCGGGGGAATATTCTCAGGGAATATTCCCAGGAATATTCCCAAAATTTATATCTTCCTGGGAATTTTTGGGAATTTATAATTTACACCGAAACTGATTTAAATGGAAACTCATTGTTGGGTTCATATTCTAATTCTAATATGATCAAAATTAGGCAGAAATAGTATATTAAGTATGGAGAACGGTAAGGTTTTTATACCGATCGAAGACAATTGTTTGGAGGAGGAGCGGAGCGACGACTCCAATTATTGTCTGAGATCGGTTAACGTTCGACATGCTTATAACGTTTTTTGCACGATTGATACCATTATAAATTATAAAATTAAACATTTTCGTCATATTGACTAGTTTCATTCATTTTATCAAGATAGATACTTTGGTTGTTAGGTAGTAACTAGGGTGCATAACAACAATGGAGAATTGAGTTTTTATTTAGTTGTCAATAATTTTAAGTACAACTTTGATTATGATAAATTAAAATATGAGCGAAAGTGAATTTGAAGAATTTGAACGGGCTTGGGAAGAAGGGTGTTCCGCAATTATTCCCGAAAAATCCAAAATCCGTTATCAAAATACCTACCAAAGTTTTAAAAAATGGTGCGAAGGCAAGAATTTAAGAATCGAAGAAAAGACTCTATTGGCATATTTCGTTCAAAGACATATGCAGTTGAAAGCTCCTGGAAGCCTCTGGGCAGAATATTCAATGATTAAATCCACCGTTTTTCTTTATGATGGCATTGATATTTCCAAGTTTTCAACTTTGATCGCGTATTTGAAGAGAAAAAATGTTGGATACTACTAATGTATGCGATTCTGCAGGAGTTTCTGTTAGAAGTGAAACCACAGCCCAAACAAGTGGGATTTCATTAAATAATTTAACAAATTTTACCATAAGTTTCAATATTAATAAATAATTCGTTTTCTTTATTCTTTCAAAAAATAAATTAAAATTAAGAGATTTTTTAACTCGACGGTAAGTGAATTACTTACCGTCGAGTTGGAGTACTTACCGTCGAGTTGGATTACTTACCGTCGAGTTGCTAGTAAATGTCACCTACTGACGTAAAATCTGTCACGGTAAACAGTCAAAAATGATCAATCGTGCAAAAATAATTTAACAACTCAAGTTTAATAGTTATTTATGTACCAAGTCAGTAAAGTTACTCTTTATGGAACGAGTCTGATATTATGAGCAGAGCGAGCATAGCGAACGAGGCGAATAACAGACGAGTTCGATAAAGAGTCTTTACTGACGTGGTGCATACAAAATTTTATCGCCAACAATTTGATATTGGTTTTAACACTTAGTTACAATTTACAATTTAAAAACTTTTTAAATTTCATAATTTCATGAGTGATGACAGATAACTTTTGCAAGATGGCCGCTTTCGATGTTTAATCGATAGTTATCAATATTGAATAATTACTAAATCGGTAAAGTTTTAAATGATTTTATATGAATATAATTACAAAATACTACAGAATTCTCCTTTTTGACATAAATTTAATTGATAATATCGCCAATTGTATACAATATTTTTAACAATTAAAGTAAATAAATTTTAAGTTCACTCAAATACTCGCCATTCGATTACTGCCATTAACCACTTACATTCAATCTCGGTTAATTTGATTATTTGCGGCAGGTAAAGTAAAATTCTTCTTTCAGTAAAATAAAGTGTTACTTTACTGCCGCAAATGAGGGCAAATGAGTAGGTACAATAATGAATGACTTTGGTGACGGTTGGCGATAAAAATACAAATGCAATTAGTGAAAAGAACTTATACAGAAATAACAATTACTGATATAAAAAAACGAATAGTTTAGTGACGTAGTCTATAAGAAGTGATGTAAAAAATATCAGAGTCTATTCACTCTCACTGTCATTTACATCCATTTGATATTCATCGTCGTTATCGTCGTCATCATCATCATCCTCTTCTTCTTTTTTGTTTCTTCACAATCCTCATCCTCATGGCTTTCATTTTGCACAACCTCGTCGTCGCCCTTGTCTTCGTCAGGTCCATTCTTATTAAGCCTACCATCTGTTGACGTCGTTCGGCTTAAAGTACCTTCCTTTGGAGTGTTCATTAGTTTCCAATTGTAAGCAAGGTAGGTAAGCTTGGCTGCTTGCTCTGATGATAAACGATGTTTCTTTTTAGAGCGCATCCAGGAGAACTAGGAGAAGGTACTAAATGTCCATTCAGTGGCGGCAGAAGTGACAGGGGCACTCAGGATCTTTATTACAACATCGGCTAAATAACAGGTACTTCTGAGTCCCCTCCACCACAAAAGAGGCCTAATAGTTGCCTCGTCACCAACTCTCTCCCAAATAAACTTTCTCGAGAAAAGCCCTTGTTTATCCCTATAATCGGCCAAACTTTCATTACGACAAGACTCATGTTTTGAGCAAATTCGCAAATAAAGCCCATGCATATGAACTTCCCGTGAACTCCCCTGCATATTTGGATCTAGCAAAAAAGCTGCCAAGTGAATATCTTCAATTCCAAAATCTTTTCTCTCCTTGAATTTGACTGTGATTTTTTTTCCTCGGCCTTCTGGAGAGATGAAGCGATCAATTTTCCCATTAGGTTATGAAAATTTCCTTTGCAGTTGCACTGGCAGCAGCATATTATGTAGCATCATAGCATCAACAGTAAATTAAATCATGAGGGAATGAATTTTTTAAGATTTTCAGTAAGATGTTAATAAGTTTTTTATCAAAAAATTAAATTTCTTCTTTTAATCCTGATTAAGTAATAAAAAATATATATATGATTCTGGCAAAACAAAATAGAATTGACCTAATTTAATAAAATCATTTAGTAAATTTACTTGCATACATACAGGGTGTCCCGGAAAATAGTGCGTTCCTTAAAGGTATAGGTAGAAGGCACCATGTAGAACAAAAAACTCTTATAACATTTTTTTCTAAATGCAACCGTTTGACCAAAAAATTAAAATGTATTTTGGTATCCAAATTTAAATCTGACAACTATGTGCGGTACGCAAATTTAAGCATAGACAGTCCCATGTAAATAGATAGAAGATGATAGTAAACAGATAGTTAAAAGAATCCTGTTTAGTGTCAATGCCGAAAATGTTTTCGAATAGTGAGTGTATTACCTATTATGTTATTACCTATGAATGGTGTTTGTGAAAGGTTACTTGAAACATCTATTCGGTATATTAATTATTTTCAAGTAAGTACAACTTAGTTATTTCATTTCAGTTCACAAGTAAACAAATTACTGAGACATTATCTGGTGTATTTAAGTTCCACTGTAAACTAGTAAAACTATGTAATTCAGTTAAAGCCCTCAGCAATACTCAGCATTCAACCCATTTAAACCTTACTAAATACATAATACTAGTTTAGTTAAAAGATGTGTTTTTATGTTAAAAGATGTGTAATTCGTTTAAAATTATGCAATAGGTATTTCAATACATTTCAAAAGAAAATAATTTTAGTAAACAAATAGTAAATACATAAGTAGTATTACCTACTATTAGGTTGGATTATTTTAAATACTGTTAATCACAATCACAAACGAGTTCTTATTATGTTATTATGCCGTAGTGCGTACGATGTTGCCAGTTTATTAAAATTTCCAAACATTAAAATACAGGTATATGGAAAACAATGTTAACTTTTTTTTGGAAACGCTTAACTTTAGAAAAAAATGGTATAGGACTTTTTTGTTCCAAATTGTGTATTCTCTCCATACCTTAAAGGAACGCACTATTTTCCGGGACACCCTGTATATTAATTTTTGGTAGTTTATTACCTATTTGTTCAGATGCCAACACTTTAAAAATAATGTACATTTAAGGCAAATTTATAAAGACTCGAGACTTGCTTTAAAAACAGACCTAATAACCATTACCACTGCTGTAGTATCTCCCTATGTCATTATTTTCAGATAAAAAAGTACAATTTTGTTGAAACAGTCACATTGAGACCACATCATAAAAACCACCAAAAATGTTAAAAATAAGCAGGATTTTTAATAAATTCCCACTTTTTGGGAAGATATAATAACCGAGGGAATATTCCCATTTTTTAAATTCCTTCCCACTGTGAATATTCCCAGTCCACATCACTATAACAGAGTCTACATTTTTTACGAGTAACTGATACAGTACAGTATTTTTCAGTGCAGTTTTTATTATGAACAAATAAAAACAAGTAAAACGAGGCAGCATACTGTGAACGTAGAACCAGACCAGGATTGAGGTAAAAATATTATTTTGTAAATGTGTACGTAAGGAAAACTGGCGCTGCAAATTTGCCATGAAGAGGAACTGACAGTCAATTTGACAATGTAGACCCTGTAACTATATAGACTCCGTGGCGCAACGGTAGCGCGTCTGACTCCAGATCAGAAGGTTGCGTGTTCAAATCACGTCGGGGTCAAATGGTTTTGTTTTAATCTAAGCAAGACCTAATAAATAGTTGATGAAAGATTTAGATTTAGTCGCTTCGATTTCTACATAAATTAAAAAGGAACTAATAAGGCATGGATAGAATAAGAGAATTATTCCTCCAGTTCTTCAACACTGACTTAGATAAACAAGATCTCTCACTAAGTCTTTAGCGTACTATTCAAGCACTTCAATTTGATTTTAGCGTACTTCAGCACTGAAATCACAGTCTACGTGGCCGTTGATTTTCATCCTTTTTTCTAGTACTAAATATTAATTTTATGAAGTTTACCATTTTCCGCAGTCTTCTCGAATATAGGTACTTGTACCGCGAAACTATGTAATGTAAATTTATAGGTTCCTATCGATAATTTTACATCTCTATTAGTTTCATCTCTTTTTATTTCACAACGTATTATGCTTTCCATCTTTTGCGTTATTTTGCCGGTTCTTAATAGCGCACTCATTACTGTACCTATATTATTTTTTGTGAACAAATAAGTACATCTACTAAACAAATTATTTAAAAGAAAAATATAAGTGAAAAAATAAACGTTGAATTATAATTCCACGTTTTCACATTTTTTTAAAATGGGTGAAAACAATATTTTGTTATTTTTAAATAATTTGTTTATTATATCTGTTTACAAAAAGTTAACTATATTATTTTTTCTACTTTAATATTTTCTTCTGATAATTTCCAAATTCGGCAACGCTGTCTGACAAAGCCATATCTACAACGCGAAATTTTTTGGTGACCCTTCCTACTTCGGCCGCCCAATATCTTCTAACCCGTTGTAAATGTATAATAAATGCATGTCTCTTTGTTGCTCTTATTAAAGGCGCAGACCATCGATAAGAAAATACCGACTCTGTATAATACATATCTACTGCACGTTTAAATAGTCTTTGTCAGCTTTGTCTTACATCCTAATGCAAGTTCGATGTTTCTTCAAATGTGTTGAAGACAAAAGGAAAGTATTACATTAGAAAAGTCTGCTCTTCTGAAACACTTTGAGGAACATTTAGCTTCTCAAGTATTGAGGTATTTATTGCCATTTATGATTATAATCTGAAATCGTCTGTGTTTTCATTGTTTTTGTATTTATTATGTTTAAAAGACACTCAAAATTTTACGTACACTTAAACTTCCGTGCGTTTGGAGAATAGCCACTCTTAAGATTGTCATAGACTCCGTGGCGCAACGGTAGCGCGTCTGACTCCAGATCAGAAGGTTGCGTGTTCAAATCACGTCGGGGTCAGTATTTTTTTATTTTAAAATAGTACAATTGAATCATCTATTCGCAATAGGTTTTCAAGCGATATCTTGCATGTACATTGAGCTGCTTAGAAGATTAATATCCCTTTGTCCTGTTATAGCAGCTTCTCCTTCTGCATATACAGTAATACCTATGTGTAGGTACCTACATGCTTTTGTGTTTTGTATAAATGTACCTATTTACGAATGTTTCTTCTAAAATTTAGGAATATATTAATTTTATAATACATTTAAGTATGTAGTAATTTTCTTTACAATTTTTACCTATCTATTTGCTTTTTTTTATACCTTATATTACCAGTGTCTAGCAAGCGTTTGCGTGGGTTAGCGGAATGTGTATCTAGTTACTGTCGTGTTAGTACTTGGTTCAATTCCCTCCTAAGGAAAAATTTTTTGTTTAATATTAATGGTTATTGACATACTTAGACTATTATAATGACTTAAAATATAATTAAAATAATTAATCGGAGTTGTGGTCCACTAACGTCACCCGACAAGCTCCCCAATGACGTCACCCAACAAGTCCCGACAAGTCACCCCCCTGACGTCACCCGACAAGTCCCGACAAGTTACCCCCCTGACGTCACCCGACAAGTCCCGACAAGTTACTCCACTGACGTCACCCACGCCGGAGTCACGCGGTCTGCTGTAGTCACGCGCGATGTTGTATCGCTAGGGTTCAAAGGTCAAAGTGTCCTGAAGTGGCTTCCTTTCTACTTCCTTTCTACAATAGTACAATTGTATTGAATCTGCAAATTAGATCTTACGTACTTGACTTACTATTTTTTGGTATGGTATTTTAGTAATCCTACCAGTCAAATAAAAACTTTACTTAGTTACTTAATACCAGTAATTAAGTACATGTTGAGCTTTTAAAAATATAAAAATAGAGAGGGTGTTCTATCAAAAATAAAAATTATGGACTATCATGCTAGACTTGCGTGAATCACCCTGTGCATTTAAATTACTATTTAAAATATAATATTAATTTAATATTTAAATTAATATTATATAAACTTAATATTTAAATTATATTTAAAAGTTGAAGGATATCAACGTTTTTTATAATTTTTACAATAAGGACACAATCGTATTCTATAAGTGGTTTCCTAACTACAATATATTATATTAAAACAACTTTTATATAAAATATTTAGGCAAATATTACATTAAATAAAACAATACAGTTTTATTATTAATTTATAGTCATACACACATTTTTTAATGCGTTCAGATCTAAAATCACATTGATGGAATGTATTATAGACATCTTATCCGTAACTAATCAAATTATCATTAATAATATGAAATAAAATCAAATAACATTTATTTCAATTTTGAATGAAAGTTGTATATTTAAAAAAACAAAAAGGATTGACCCCGACGTGATTTGAACACGCAACCTTCTGATCTGGAGTCAGACGCGCTACCGTTGCGCCACGGAGTCTTGATAATCTACGTTTGTAGAATCGAAGCCAACGCCTTGGCCAAACTAATAATATTTTCAATAAAAGTTTTTTAAGAAAAATTTCAGTACTATGCTAACAAGAACAAGTTAATAATTTACGTCAGCTCACATAAAAATTTGAACCTATTCACTGCCGGCTTTCCAATTACATTATTACATATATGGATTTCCTTCGAGAAACCAAACGCAAAATATTGTTTATTATTATTTTTTGTAATTCACAAGAAGAGTTTCTTTCGGGTACGATGTTGTCTATGTTGTCTTTTTATGTACGATGTTTATGGACTAAGAGCTAGCAACGTCGGAAAAAAATCATTTTAAGACGGCTGATTCTTTCATATATTGTTCCCTATGCTTCCTCGAACACCGTACCGGCCATCTGGCTACACTGCGCAGCACACTTGTACAGGTAAACATATCGAGATTAAAATTATTATAAGACGAAAAATTTTTTTGTCATTACGTTTTAAACATTATTAGAAATATGAACTGTAATTGCAAGACATTGGTTTAAAAAGTAATGACAAAAAATTTTTTCGTCCTAAAATAATTTAAATGCAATATACAGGGTGATTTATGAGTGCGATAAAGCTCAGTAGATCCGCTATAGTAATAGATAACAATAAAAGTTAATAATAAAAATTGTGGTCAACTTTCTGCTTCACATTACGAAATTAGTTAGATTGTTACAGGATGTTCGATAACATAGTGGCAGACCAAACTTATGTTTTTTTAAATGGAACACCCTATATTTTATTTTATATTGGAAATCCTCTTAACTTCCCCATCACAAAAATATAAAGGTTTGTTATGTTATATAGGGCTTTTACAAAGTTATAACCAATTTTTATGAAAATCGTAACAAGTTCAGCTCCCTGTATAAATAAAAAAAAGCACAACAGCGATCGTTTATTGGTGCCATATTTTTTTGTTGATTGTCAAAATTTATAAAAATGGTTGATGTTGACAATTTTCTTTATATCGAAATGCTGTTGTGCTTATTTTTATTTATACATGTAGTGTAGGAAACAGAGGTTGAACCTTGCAAAATGGACACAAGTCCGGTTTTATTTTTTTTCTGGCATATAAAGGGGTGCTTATTATAAGACTAACTTTTTCTGAAAAAATTTCGCCCCGGAACCCCCCTTTTCACCCCTTTAAAGGGGGTAATTTATGGTTTTTGCAGATCGTAGCCCTTCCTGTAACTTTTACAAAAATTTTTTTTTATAGAAATATGAAGAGGACTATATTTTCTACGATTTATTTCCAACAGCATCTCTCTATCATCCACCGTTTAGCAAGGGTGGCGCCCCAAAGTTGACAAATTTTTAAAAAAGATGTTTTTAAAAAATATATATTTTTCCCTAACTGTAACGGAAATTAAAAAGAAATGCTGCGGAAATTATTCACAAATAGATGATTGATTTTTTGGTATAGGTTTCACTTAAGGATAATTGCCCTTTTTTTAATTACAGGGTGTTACATTTTAAAAAACCCCTTTTTATACCATCTGAACCGTTTATGCTAGAGTAAAAAGACTTTCAGCGATTACCCATGTACTGGTGTTATTTACAAATTTGTATAATGCACCCCCATTGTTTCCCCGGAACCACCCAAAAAAAAAGAAGAATTAATAAATAAAGTGATTTTATTGGAATCCTTCACACACAATGCCCTTCATTAATATGCTTCATATATCATTTTGTGCAAGTTATTATTATCCATGCATGGACACTAAAAGCGATTTCCTAGTGCAACCCCTGTAGCCAAAAACAATAAATAAAATGGGGGGTTGAAATTTTTTTTTTGTTTTTTGCTTTTTGATCCATATGGGCATATGCTTCATCAATAGTGCTTTTCAAAAATATATATGGTTATTGCAACATCCCTGCGCAAACCACCCCTATCCTTGAAAATATACTGCAGAAACTACCCCTATACCTTATCCAGCATGTTTTTACGATTTTCTCATTACCTATTAATTTTTTTTAAACAAAACTTATACAAGGTTAAAGACCACTATTTACTCTAAAAATTAGGTCCTATTCATTTTTTTCGTTTAAGCAACCGTTACGGCACAGTGGCGCCGTAAACCTCATATATGCTTTGACGGGCTCCAGTTTTTGTTTATTTTTTCGTCATCTGTTTGTTTTATTGATAAAGTACTTATGTAAAATAAAACAACACAGTGTAATCTACAAATCATGACCTATGCACATTTTACATTCTTTGCTCCCCAAAGCTACAGTGGTGGCCCAAAATAAATTTTTTCATATTTTCGCCACCTACACGCATTTTATTGCGGTAATGCTATCTTAATAGCACAATATTCACCCCTAAGTGGTCGCTAAGCAGTGGCAGATCCAGGGAGTGGTGATGGGGGCGATCACCCCCACCCCTCTCAAAACAAGTGATATTATATTTGAAGATTATAAAAATATTCATTTATTTTTACAGAAATACTTATATTATATTAATATTATTTTTATAAGAATTACTTTTTATGCTTTAGCGACAGTGGCGGATCCAGCATCGTTAAGAGGGGGTGCCAATTGGTTAAATTTCTATAAAAATAAATGAATATTTTTATAATCTTTGAATATAATATCACTTGGTTTGAGAGGGGGGGAGGTGATCACCCCCATCACCCCTCCCTGGATCCACCACTGCGTAGCGACCACGTAAGGGTAAATATTGTGCTGTTAAGGTAGCATTAATGCAATAAAATTCATGTAGGTGGCGAAAATTTGCAAAAATTTATTTTGGGCCACCACTGTGGCTTTGGGGAGCAAAGAATGTAAAATGTGCATAAGTCATAATTTGTAGGTTACACTGTGTTGTTTTATTTTGCATAAGTACTTTATCAATAAAACGAACAGACGACGAAAAAAAAAAACAAAAACGGGAGCCCGCCAAAGCATATATGAGGTTTACGGCGCCACTGTGCCGTAACGGTTGCTTATACGAAAAAATGAATACGACATAATTTTTAGAGTAAATAGTGGTCTTTAACCTTGTATAAGTTTTGTTTAAAAATAATACATAGGTAATGAGAAAATCGTAAAAACATGCTCGCCAAGGGATAGGGGTAGTTTCTGCAGTATATTTTCAAGGATAGGGGTGGTTTTCGCAGAGATGTTGCAATAACCATATATATTTTTGAAAAGCACTATTGATGAAGCATATGCCCATATGGATCAAAAAGCAAAAAACAAAAAAAAAATTTCAACCCCCCATTTTATTTATTTTTTTTTGCTACAGGGGTTGCACTAGGAAATTGCTTTTGGTGTCCATGCATGGGTAATAATAACGTGCAGAAAATGATATATGAAGCATATTAATAAAGGGCATTGTGTGTGAAGGATTCCAAGAAAATCAATTTATTTATTAATTCTTCTTTTTTTTTGGGGTGGTTCCGGGAAAAAAATGGGGGTGCATTATACAAATTTGTAAATAGCACCAGTACATGGGTAATCGCTGAAAGCCTTTTTACTTTAGCATAAACGGTTCAGATGGTATAAAAAGAGGTTTTTTAAAATGTAACACCCTGTAATTAAAAAAAGGGCAATTACCCTTAAGTGAAATCTATACCAAAAAATCAGTCAATTATTTGTGAATAATTGCCACAGGATTTCTTCTTAATTTCCTTTACAGTTAGTGAAAAATATATTTTTTTTTAAAACATCTTTTTTAAAAACTTGTCAACTTTAGGGCGGCACCCCCGCTAAACGGTGGATGATAGAGAGATGGTGTCGGAAATAAATCGTAGAAAATATAGTCCTCTTCATATTTCTATAAAAGAAATTTTTTGTAAAAGTTACAGTTCCGCAAAAACCACAAATTACCCCCTTTAAAGGGGTGAAAAGGGAGGTTCCGGGGCGAAATTTTTTCAGAAAAAGTTAGTCTTATAATAAGCACCCCTTGATATACCAGAAAAAAAATAAAACCGGACTTGTGTCCATTTTGCAAGGTTCAACCTTTGTTTCCTACACTAATGGAGCTGAACTTATTACGATTTTCATAGAACATTGGTTATAACTCTTTAAATACCCTGTATAACATAACAAACCTTTACATTTTTGTGATGGGAAAGTTAAGAAGATTTCGAATATAAAATAAAATATGGGGTGTTCCATTAAAAAAAAAAACAAAAGTTTGGTCTGCCACTATGTTATCGAACACCCTGTAACATTTTAACTAATTTTGTAATGTGAAGCGCAAAGTTAGCTACAATTTTTGTTATTAACTGTTATTGCTATCTATTATTATAGCGGATCTACTAAGCTGATTTTGTGTTTACCTGTACAGATGTGCTGCGCAGTAATGAACGCAACCTGTATCAGCAGCCAGATGGCCGGTACGCTGTTCGAGGAAGCATAGGGGACAATATATGAAAGAATCAGCCGTCTTAAAATGATTTCTCTAAAACGTTGCTAGCTCTTAGACCATTACTCCAGGGGAATAAGCGAGAAATAGACCATGTTCGGGATACTGAAATGTCCGCGTAGACGTAGCTGACAACTTTTTTAGTTATTGTAGACTTATAGGACATAGGATGAAATCCTACCTGTTTCCTGCCTATAGTTCGGAGCCGTTTTTTAATTATTAACAACTTATTGAAAAAAAAAGCAATTTTTCGATTTTTTGCACTCCATTAAAAAGCTAAATAGTTGACATAAAACTACAAAATTAAATTTTTTTAGAACATTGAAAAACCTTCAAAATGCCAATTTTTGCCATTTAACAAGTCAATTTGTAAACTGCAAAAAACAGTGAAAATCGTTATTTGTTAATATGTGTTACTTAAACTAAGTTAGAACTGTAGTGTTTCACCCAAAGTTGGGTATTGGGATACTTAATAAAACCCTCAAAATTTGAGACCGGTCCATTACTTAGTTTAAAAGTTTATCCCAGAGACCTTTGTTTTGCAATAACATAAGACAATAATGAACATATGGCAATTCTGCGTATGCCAAATGAAAATAGAAGAGTTATACATACTATCAAAATATATTAAAAAAGAGAAGATAAAAGATAAAAAAATTATTTAACATAGTCAAAAATCCTAATGGCAAATTGTTGAAATTTTGTAGATTACAAACATTTAGAATACCTTTAATGTCCGACTGGTATATTATTTGACAAATAATGACATGATTTCGAAGTCAGTTAAGTATGATTTAATACCCTAGGACGTTATTTTGAAAAATAACGACCTAGGGTACTAAATTTAAATAACTAGTTAAATACTGTCAAGCTGACAAATAACAACCTAAGTAAAACTATGATTACCACAATTACGTTACGACTATTGCTGGTAAATGTACTTATTTGAAAACTAATTAATTCAAAATTCATTCAAATTTTTTGCATATAAAGAATATTTAGTCTGACATTAAACGTTAACGGCACCACGGGTATTAGAGATAATAACGCTTTCGGTCAACGTATATCCCTCGGAACAAAGGCAATCGGTATATACACCATTGACCTCAAGTGTTATTATCCTTATAACACCCTTGGTACCTAAATACCTAAAAATATTGTCCGTAGAAAATTTCTTTTAGATATTTAAAAAGCTGGTATTTTACACGAATTTAAAAAAATGAAGTTTAAATGGTGACTAGTCGTGGTAAGAGGGGAGCTGGAAGCCGACATATGCACGAAAAATTAAAAAAGCAGCTTAAAACTACTACCATTTTCTAAATCTCGAGTTCTACTCAATGGATTTTGATCTTTCTTTTTTAATTTGTAGGTAGGTATGTACTTTTTGTGTACATTACAAATATGCAATTTGTCTAGAAATTTATTAATTAATAAACAGTCTAATTTGTTTAAACAATTTCTGAAAAAATAGTTTTTTTCCAAAAATTAATTTTTCCGAAAACCGGTCAGGAATTTAGACATTTTTGACAACATTTTTGAAACAAACGTTTGATATTTCCTTATACTTAGCCGTTGCATGGAAACGAAAAATAACTGTACGGAAATGTTGTTTCCTTACTATAAGGAAATATTTTTTCCTTACAGCAGATTCAGAATAAATTTATTAAAAACAACTCTCCAAGAAGTATGCCATTACAACATTTTCTGAGAAAGAACTTGCATTATTATTCTTACGATAGTCCATGAGACGGTTGTATGAATAGTTATATTAAATATAACAATATAACAAATTTTGTCTCTGGATTTTGTTGGCAATAAATCTAATGAAGCATTATTCACTACTTCCATTAGTTCTGGAGGGGTACCAGGAATCGAACACTCATCATCACTCATGATTAAATTAGGTAATTTTGCTTTTTAAAATGATTAAAATCGCAGAAAACACGAGAAAACACCAAAAATACTGCCAAAAATGAGCAAATGCGTCAAATTTGACAATTCAATATTTTTGTTTATATAGTTACAAAACCTGTATTTGGTGGCATCACGAATATTTGCGTCAAAATAGTAATATGTCTATTTTAAAATTTTAACATGATTATTTTAATGTATTTAAATGTTAGAATTTCGAAAAATAGTATGTATACCTTGTAGGAAAAGCCACATTCCCGGACTCTGTATTGCCTTGTCTCGGCTTTTAACATGATTTTAACATGATTATTTTAATGTATTTAAATGTTAGAATTTCGAAAAATAGTATGTATACCTTGTAAGAAAAGCCACATTCCCGGACTCTGTATTGCCTTGTCTCGGCTTGCGCCTCGACGGCAATCTTTACATCGTCCTGGAATGTTAAGCTTTTCCTACTAGGTACACAATGTACTATTTTCAAGAATTGTTTTAACAAATTAGACTGTTTATAAATTAATAAATTTATAAACAAATTGCATATTCGTAATGTACGTAGAAATTACATGCAAATTAAAAAAAGAAAGATCAAAATTGAAGCGTCTAAAGTTGTGCTCACTACGGAGAGCAATGGATTGTATCCTCGCTCCGACCCTTGCTCCCTGGTATTTATATTCGTTATATTCGTGAATTCTCGCATATAAAATAATGTATTTATTTTACATAGCGATCGATAATATAGTTTCGTATAAATTAATTAATTTTCTCACATTTAAAATAATGTATACATTATGTAATACATTATTTTAAATGCGAGAATTCACGAATATAAATACCAGGGAGCAAGGGTCGGAGCGAGGATACAATCCATTGCTCTCCGTAGTGACCAAACCCTTAGACTTCTGATTCGTTGTTAAGGTCGCTAGACATTATTTTTAAGGTGGCTTTATGCGAACAACTTTGTAGGAGATACTTCATTCGATTACATGAAATTAACTCTAATTTGAGAGCACCTGTCAGGATGGCATGTAATTTGTCTTTAAAAAGATAAACATACCAAATGATGAGAACAATTTACTAGTAATTCCACTATAAATCAAGAGGAAAACCAGGAAAAAGCCATGATAACATCCCGACATTGTGAATTTAGTTGGAAATATATAAAATGATGAAGGGTCATCATTTCATACATTTCTGTGCAACTATATACACCGGTGTTTCGGCCTATTTGGGCCTCGTCAGTATAGTGTAGCAAGTTAAAAAAGTTGTTTGTTAACTTGTAAAAGGATTACTACAGGAGCAAGGTTACCATTTTTGGTCAGATTGTTAGAAGACCCGCAGTCGCAAGGCTACAACTAACATAGCCAAGGAGGTAAGGCTACCTCCTTGTATATATAGTTGCACAGAAATGTATGGAATGATGACCCTTCATCATTTTATATATTTCCAACTAAATTCACATTCACTTTACGAGTATTAGCCAATGATTTTGCTTATTTATTTTTATATTTGTACTCGATTATCCAACATCATTTTATTTAATAATGTTATGGCTTTTCATTTCCTCAGGTAGCCTTACCTCCTTGGCAATGTTAGTTGTAGCCTTGCGACTGCGGGTCTTCTAACAATCTGACCAAAAATGGTAACCTTGCTCCTGTAGTAATCCTTTTACAAGTTAACAAACAATTTTTTTAACTTGCTACACTATACTGACGAGGCCCAAATAGGCCGAAACACCGGTGTATATAGTTAAACAGAAATGTATGGAATGATGACCCTTTATCATTTTATATATTTCCGTGTATATAGTTAATAGTCCTGTCGCCAGGGGGGGTACAACGGCCTCGTTAATTCAGATGGACTTACCCAAGTTTTTTTTATGTATTTTGACCCGTAGAACACGAATTTTTTGGGTAACAGTTGATCCGGATGTCGATAAGATTGTTATAGACCAAGAACTTGAGGAATCAAATAACAGCGATTTTTGGCAAAACAAAACAATATTTTGTATTTTTTGGGTCATTTTAAGCAAAAAATATTTCTACAAGTTTTTTAGTAGGATGCACAGTTTTCGAGATAAACGCGGTTGAACTTTGAAAAAATCGAAAAACTGCAATTTTTAAACCCGAATAACTTTTGATTAAAAAATAAAATAGCAATTCTGCTTAGCGCCTTTGAAAGTTCAAGTCAAATTATGTCGGTTTTGATTATTTGCATTGCTAAAAATTTATTGTGTTATTGTTAAACAAAGCTACAAACAACTAGTGCGTGAGTGATGTTTCTATGATTTCTCATTTAAAATCGAACGAGTAGGTAGAATAGGTACTAGTGCAATCAAGACTATTTCTACGTTACATGCGTTAAAACGCATGTAAAAGCACGGGAAACCCTACGTGTTTATAGCTTTGTTAAACAATAAAAAAATAAATTTTTACCAATGCAAATAACCAAAACCGATATAATTTGACTTAAACTTTCAAATGCGGTAAGCAGACTTGCTATTTTATTTTTTAATCAAAAGTTATTCGGGTTCAAAAATTGCAATTTTTCGATTTTTTTAAAGTTCAACCGCGTTTATCTCGAAAACTGTGCATCCTACGAAAAAACTTGTAGAAATATTTTTTACTTAAAATGGCCCAAAAAATACAAAATATTGTTTTGTTTTGCCAAAAATCGCTGTTATTTGATTCCTCAAGTTCTTGGTCTATAACAATCTTATCGACATTCGGATCAACTGTTACCCAAAAAATTCGTGTTCTACGGGTCAAAATACATAAAAAAAACTTGAGTAAGTCCATCTGAATTAACGAGGCCGTTGTACCCCCCCTGGCGACAGGACTATAAACAGAAATGTATGGAATGATGACCCTTTATCATTTTATATATTTCCAACTAAATTCACATTCACTTTACGAGTATTAGCCAATGATTTTGCTTATTACATATATATATAGCGACTGTTTTACAGCATCATAGGTCGTTTATCGCAATTCGAACGCAATTGTTTTCTGTTTTGCCATGAATCTATTTCTATATTTCTTCTGTTCATGGCTATATTGATCCCTTTTTCCCCAAGACTTTTTTGGTCTTCCTTTTTTCCTTCTTCTTTTTGGGATCCACCTCCAGGTTTGAATCGGTAATCTCTCATCATTCATTCTTCTCATGTGTCCGTACCAGGATAGTTGTTTTCTCTCTATCGTATCCGTTAATGTTGTTTCCACCTTCATCATTTCTTTTATTCTATCGGTTCTTACATGATCTTGTAATGTTAATCTACAGCATCTTCGCCAAAAATTGTTCTCTACTGCGTTTATTCGGTTCTGCATTTTCTTATTTATTGTCCAGATTTCTGAGCCATATGTAACTGTACTTTCAATAAATGTTTTATATAGTTGTTTTTTTTTGTACTTTCTCGTATATCTTTACTCCATAGTAATGAGTTTATCTGACTTGTGATGGCTCTTCCTCTACCTAATTTTTGTTGTACGTCTGTTTCGTCGTTTCCATCTTCGGTCAATGTAACTCCCAGGTATCTATATTCTTTAGTGTTTTTTATTATTTTTCCTTCTAAGTCTAGGTCTTCGCCTGTGCAGCCTATTGTCATATATTCTGTTTTGTTTGTATTTATTTCCAGACCGCAATCTTCATACTCCTCTATCAGTTTTCGAACCATATAAGCAGCGTCCTCTGTATCCTCCGCTAGAACCACCTGATAGTCAGCAAATAACAAAGTAGTCAGATTACCCTCTTCTATTTGTACTCCCATTTTCTTACATTTTCTGAACCATTTGTTCAGGGCCGTGTTTATATAAATTTTGAAGAGGGTAGGGGACAGGCAGCATCCCTGTCTTAGACCCTTGTTAACCTGAAAGTATTCTGAGTGTCCATCTCTCGTTTTTATATAACTACTGTTTCCTTGGTAAAAACTTTTCACCGCATTAATGTACTGTGGGTGTACATTGTTCTCTATTAGAGATTCCCAAAGTTTATTTACCGGTACACTGTCATAGGCTTTCCTCAAATCTATAAATACTAGATGTAGCTGACTCCCATATGCTAGTGATTTTTCAATTAATTGTTTTATACAAAACAGGTTATCAATACACGATCTTCCTGCTCTAAAACCACTCTGCTCCTCCCAGTCCTCATATTGACTTTCTATTCTATCTCGTAGTATTCTGCCGTACAGTCTACCTGCGGAAGCTATAACACTGAGTCCTCTGTAGTTTGTGCAGTCATGTTTACTCCCTTTCTTGTGTATGGAGCTTATGCTTGCAGTTTCCCATTCGGATGGTATCTTTTCTCCATTCAGGCATTTATTAAAATTTTCGTCAAGTTTTCCAATACTACATCCGTTGAAAATTTAAAGAGTTCCACAGGTATACCTCCGGGCCCAGGAGCTTTATTGTTTTTCATTTTCGATCATGCTTGTTTTATTTCCTTTAGTGTAAATGGATCACAGTTATTCTGAGTCATTTGGAAGTCGTAATTAACATTCTTAAATTTCTCTCTTTTCTCAGTTAGTAAGTCTGCATAATAGTTTTTCCACGTTTCTTGTCCAATTGGGTCTATCGTTACTTTTTCGTTTCTATTAGTTTTAAGGGTTCTTACAGTTTTCTAGGCTTCTCTAGACTTTGAGCTCCCTAATAATCTGTCGATTTCATGGCATTTTCTGTCCCAGAATTCGTTTTTTGTTTTCGCTACTTGCTTCTTGACCATATAGCAGTACCTTTTGTACATTTGTCTGTCTTCTAGGTCTTGTGAGGCTAGCCATTTATTATAAAGTTCTTTCTTTTGTTTTATAAGATCCTCTAGTTCTTCGTTCCACCAGTAGTTTTTTAGTTTTTCCGTGTTTCTACTAATGATTTTTCTCCTACAGCCTCATTTGCCGCTTCGTGTAGATACGTTTTAAGGGTGTTATACATTTCTTCAGGCGATCCTGTAGGTTCGTTTTTCATCTTTTCGGCTAGTCTTAATCTATACAAGAAGACTGTGGAGTCGTTGTAAAAACTATCTAGGTTATATATAGGTTGTCTAGATGGAAACTCAGGTCTTGATTTTTCCTCTTTTTGCGTTAAATGTTTGTAGTTTATGAAGGTTACGGTTTTGAGTAAGTGGTGGTCTGATCCACAGACTGCACCTCGTTTCACAATGACGTCAATTATTTTTGTTTGTGATTGTTGTCTGGTTATACAGTAGTCAATGATAGATTTTAACCCCCTTGTTCTTTGTTCCCACGTGAATTTGTGGATGTCTTTATGTCTAAAATATCCATTTTGTATTTTTAATGAATGTTGCTGACACAATTCTATAAGACGTGTGCCATTGTCATTTAGCATATCTTCTCCGTAGTCTCCTATCACTGCACTATGTTTTTTCCTGCCAACTCGTCCATTAAAATCCCCTAATAGTAGGAATAAATCTTTCCGATTTCCAAAACTGCTTATTAATTCACTTAATTCTTCAAAGAAATTTTCTTTCGCGTCAGCAGTTGCGTCATCGTTTGGAGCGTATATACCTACTATTATTAGGTTTTTTCCTCGGAGTTTTAGTTCCATTGTGATTATTCTTTCGTTGATGGCAGACCAGTTCTTAATATTTTTCAAATATCGTTTCTTGATTGCTATGGAAACGCCCGCTTTTGCTCGTTTTTCTTTTTTGACTCCGCTGTAGAAATGTACATAATCTCCTCATCAATAATTTGGTCTTACATTTACAAAAAATGAACGTCGTTGTCTTGATATCTATAAAAAAAATAAAACTTATAACTTCACTTCTAAAGGTCTCTAATGTGCGCCATTGACTTGTAAGATCCCTATGAATTACAAACGGCATAAAAAGTTATACCGTTGAATTCAAGTGCTGCAAAACTAAAAAGTTTCAGTGTCTTTTCCGGGTTTTTCTCAATTGTAAGAATCAATTTCTGGAACTGTACGTTTTAAAAGACGTTTAAGATCCTTTCACAAATTGAGATCGAGAATATCACGAGATCCTATTGAAAAATGTCCCTGGAACTGGTTAGAGCCTGAGGGTATGTGTATAAATAGAGCAGTGCCGCTTTTTCTGCTTTTCACAGCTAGAAAACGACGGCGACAAAGACATGATGTCTTTGAGGCGACGAGCAAACGGAAAAAGATGAATTTAATCTAAGTAGGTCATAACTGACGCTTTGACAGCAAGATAAAAACTATAATATGTTGGTTATTAGTCACTGATCAAAAATAAACGGGAACTTTTATATCTGGTGATACAAAATTGTAGTAAAACATATAATATAAAAGATTGCCAACCAGAACATATTTTATATGTTCCCGTTAAACACAAAAATACTGAAACAATATAGTAAAAAGTTCAGAAGAAAGAATAATAAGACAAAAATGAATGTTGTCACCAGTGTTGTTCAATTTATAGTAGGGACTTCCACGTGAGAAATAATTATTATGGAAGATTCTAATGCCAAGCTTGGATCTGGAGATAAGACACTATGAAGATAAGATAATCTTAATGTAATTTATGATTTAACGAGAGTAGCAAAGAACTTCAACTTGCCACTTTAAATGCGAGTTATCGATCACACAACTATAAATTTACGTCAGCAGACATCGTGACAGTAAACTATGAAATAAGCTCATATCGGTGTTGACTCCTATTTATTACATATCGCGAGACTAAATGATATTCGAGCAGCGATATCGAATTTCATGCACATTTAACATGATTACACCCAGATGAATTTAACGGCATGGGAACTGAAGTACGGCATACTTAGAATTAATAAAAATACTTTACGAAATATTATATGGACAGTACTCGCCAAAATTTTAGATTCAAGAAAAATAAAACAATAGATAGACGAAAACGGAGACAGAAAGAAAATCTAAGACGAAGAGAGAGACAGAAAGAAAATCTTACTGATTCTGACAGAAACATCATCTTGAACAAACAGAGTAAAATAAAAACGTAGAAAGAATACCTAGAAAAACTGTTTGAAGTAAAAGTCGATTAATAGCAAGCTGAAAATTTGTTAATAGCTTAACGGTGTCTAGTCGGACAAACTTTGATGTATGGGAACACTGGAACAGGGGAAGTTTTAATTGTGGAACACGTTAAAAATTTGGAACGTCAGACTACGAAAACGTTCTATGTATTTTGTCGGACAGAACTTCCAATTTATTTGTTGACATTTCATTAAACTCTCATGCAAAAATCAGACTGGTGTTTATCACCAGCTGGGCATTTTAATGAGTGGAACACGAGGAACATGTCAAATGACAGGAATCATGTTGGTTGGTAACAGCAGTCTGATTTTTGCATGAGTTTAATGAAAGGGTAACAAATCAATTGGATGTTCTGTCCGATAAAATACATGGGGCTATTTTGTAATCTGACGTTCCAAATTTTTAAACTGCGCATCAAAGTTTGTCCGACTAGACACCGTTAAGCTATTAACAAATTTTTAGCTTGCTGTTATATAATTATTATTATTAACAAATCAATTGGATGTTCTGTCCGATAAAATTCATGGGACGATTTCGTAATCTGACGTTCCAAATTCTTAAACTGTTCCACAATTAAAACTTCCCCTGTTACAGTGTTCCAGTGCATCAAAGTTTGTCCGACTAGACACCGTTAAGCTATTAACAAATTTTCAGCTTGCTATTAATCAATTTTTTTTTGGTACGCGGGGTCCAGGTCTATAGCTTGACATGACCAAATTTATCCAGAATAGGGAACTTGCATAACATTTTTAAATCGAAAAAGATGCTATAAATCACAACAGATCATAATTTAAAATATATCAAAGAAAACAAGTTGTTTTTTTCTTTCTTTGTCTTTCTTTTGACCCCTAAAGACGATTGAAATCGAGAGAAAATTCAAATTCTAGCGGCCAGCCCAAAACGCGCCCTCATTGTTCGTGACGTCATATCATTGTAATGTTTAAACTCAGCGCCATTAATTCATATATTTTTTATTCATTTACTTGTAATCGTTTTATGGTGAATTTCAGTGTTATAAATCTTTAGATAGTTACTGTGAACTATATATTTCATAATATTTGAGTTAATAGGTTAAGATTTTTTTTAAATGACATAACTAAAGAGGGTTTTCCTAAAGGGCAGTCTGATAACTTACCCATTGTAAATATGTTTATGGTGGCCAGGTGGCCACATATTTTCAAAAGGATGAAAATTTTTCACAGAATTGATGTTATTTTATATTAAATTATTATTTTTATCTTTTACATCTATTGTTATGCTCTGTATTTCTCGCTTTTTTAGAGATTGATCAGCAAATTCTTATTTTGATTAATTACTTAATTATTTTAATTATTACTTATGTAAAACAAAACCAAAATTAAATTGAATTCTCTAATAAATTTTATTCTCAGGGCTATTTTAATTTTAATGCATTACCTTAGGTTTGTGGCTTCTAGTATCTCTAGTTGCTTCCTTCATCCAGGGATAAAACAGGGAAATTAAACACACTCTATGTCATATAAATGTTATAAATATTTTTAAATTATACTAAATTTTAATTATGTTGCAACTTTTTCCCATCTAATAAATTAAGCTTTAATTCTGATATCTCCTTTGTTTTAACAAAAATTTTATTTAAATAATTCGTTAGACTATTCTTACAAAAATACTAAATTTTACTTTTCTCCTTTTGAATTGATTGCTTATCTCTTCTTTAAATTTTGGAATGACTAAATTATCCTGGATTTCGCAGCCTTCAATTCTCTCATACTTGCTACTAGGATGTAGCGAAAGGTCCTTCTCGTCCAAACTGCTTCACCAACAAACAAACAACGGGACTCGCTCGAAATCTCTATTCAGTTTTCTCTCTGCTCGATATCTTGTGCAAATTGATATCCACCGGCTACTCGTTCTAGACAGAACACAGAAATCTCCTCGTACACAAGGAAAATTAACTTCTCAACTCGATCAACGATTTAGTTTCACCACGATCTGCTCGCAAAGGCCAATTTCACCACTTTACACCGACTTCTCACTTTTTAAAAACTGGACTGTCTTCTCCAGATATTAATTACACAGTGACCATTTTCTCTCTCCTCAAAATCAGACTCAACACTCTCATCCCTTCCATCCATCTTTCTCCGCCAATCACAAAAATCCTCTCTACCCACTACATCCATATTTTCATTTCTTAAGAACCCATTTATTTTGTATAAAACTTTTCCATTTTGTTAAACTCTAGGAGATATCAAATTACTTTTCGTTGTTTCAAAATGCTAAACAAAAGGTCTTATTTCTAAACTCAATACATTTGTTTACGGTCTCTCCTTCTACGAATCATTTACAAATATCCTATTGTCGATTCCAACGCGAAATAAATGTACTTTCTAATTTTTACGCATAATTGTATATCCGTTCAAAGAACCATTAACAAATCACTTAACGACTTCACTTTCCGCGAAAACACTGTCTACTGAACTAAATTATAATATTTACAATTTTTGGTCATATACAGGGCGATGAAAATCTATGATCTCGTGGTCTGTGATATAAATTTATTTTCTAAAATTTTCCCATAAAATTTTACAACACTATATACGTACATTCTGTATTCAAAAGTTCTATGTTCTTTTTGTCCAAACTACTTGAAACTACACCTAATTTAGTAAAAAAAACTATTAAGCAGACAACAGGTATTACATTAAAACAACAGATGCAGATGCTTACATTAGTTACATTAGAATTAGCTTTGCATCCATGAAGACCTTGAGAATGAACTAAAATGTCTTTAATGTCCTTTGTAACCCCTTTATTAAATTCCGTTTCTTATCGACTGGTAATCTAATAAATATTTTATTGGGGGTTTCAATGGTTTTAATTTAACAGAATAGTATTAAACAACACTTTCATAGTATTTACTTCTATTTTCCATAGTAAAAACACACACAATTCAATACTATCTCTTCAAAAACTATGTTAGACTCCAAAGTAAACAAAACTGTGTGTACTTTTAAATGATACGTTAGAAATGTCATACAAAATATGATAATATGACGTCACAAGGGTTCGCGCGCTTTTTAGATCGTTTGGAATGATTTAAATACACAGAAGATTTTAAATGTGTACTTAAGTTATTATAAGGTTTTTATCTGTAAGAACAGATCAACTGAGTCGCGGTGGAGGTGGAGGTCCCGGTCGATGTCGATATCCATGTAAAACAAACACATTGTAGTGAATGGAAGAGAACAAAGCAGGTAAATCGCGGTGGAGGTTTAGCGCGATGCCATCCAGGAGGTTTACATCGATGCTTTTGAAAATAAAATGAGTTTGTTTTACATGGATGTCTACTGCGCGACCCACAAGGATGCTACCCTGTGATTGGTCCATTCGAAGCCAAGTTGTCATTACCTGCGCTATCTGAGTTGATACTTTTTATACAATCCCTTTTTTGTATTCAATTTATTTTTGAATTTATAAAGTACTTAAATTCAGTAAATTTTGAAATATGAAGAAGGATATGATTATTTACAGCTGACATTACATCACTATCATCACTTGACTGACACAACATCGCAAAAGCAGTCTTTTTGTCATTCAAATTTCATTAAACTACTTCACCACTTGATAGTGGTTCTAGCTCGACTGACAGCGCAGGTGACCTCCTTGCTATGTGCTGTCGACATCGACCGCGACTTAACTAGTAGCATCCACCGCGACCTACACCTCTACCTCGACCCACTTGTTCTGTTCTTACCCTTAGGGCGTGAAATTTTGGAAATCTTATTTTTAAACGAAAGTGAACATTATTATGTAATAAAACAAAAATGTGCAAGTTCCTTATTAAATGCATATGCTATTTCTAAAAATGTGTAAGCCATTGTAGAGAACATAATTTTTGATAGCTGGAAGATTTAAAATAAATATTACTTTACAATATTCTTGATGCCACTGTTTAAAAGTGTCCGTAGCAACAACTTTGTAATGGCCTACGGTATTTTTGAAGTAAATAATGAAAAAGAAGCAGTGTCTCGATAAAAATTAGCTTTCCAAAGAGTAGGTATACCTACTAAGTGGCAATAAGCTTTGAAAAACATTGTAGTAATCATAATACACCAGGAAGGATCTGTTTTTAGGTGGATGTGAGAGGTGGCATTCGGATTTTTGCGGATAAAGTTAGGTGATAACTTCGGTTATAATAATTGGCTTATGCTCCTTCTCAAATATGCCCGGAACGTTAATAAAAAAAAAATAAAATATTTAAAAATTTCAAAAAATTTCGTTTTTTTCTACTTTTTTTGCTTATAACTTTAAAACAATTCATTTTGGAACAAAGTCGTATAGGAATAAAACAAAGATAATTAAATTTTCTATCAGATACGATTGGTTAAAAATGTCTTAATTTAAAACCCTTGCTGAAAATAGCAATAAATATAAAATAAGGGGGCAAAACAAGCCTGTCCTTATTCAATGTTTTTCCATCACTTAGGTTACACTTGGAACCTTCCTAATTCGCTTAGAAAATTTTTGTAATGTGCTTAAACCGTCCACAAAATTTCATTAAAATTGACTTACTAGATTTTGCATAATAATTTTGCAATCTAAACTTTTTTTAAATTAAAATTTTTTAAAATCTTGCACAACAAAAACTAGAACATACAAAGATTTGTCAATTTTTTTACATATAAAGAAGCATTCCACCTATCTAATTCACTTTACAGAATTGAAATCGGATTATTTAAGCAGCCTCAGCAATGTTTTAAAGTTATAAAGAATTTTTTGGCTTATACACAAATTAGTGCTGTGTTCAGGAGGGGGTGCTACGGGCTCCTTTTTTTAGATGGACTTATCCAAGTTTTTTTAAGTATTTTTACCCGTAGAACACGAATTTTTTGGGTAACAGTTGATCCGGATGTCGATAAGATTGTTATAAACAAAGAACTTGGAAATTACATAACATCGATTTTTCGCAAAATAATGCAAAAAATGTTCTTACAAGTTTTTTCGTACGATGAAGGAAGAATAACTTTTGATTAAAAAATAAAATAGCAATTCTGCTGACAGCATTTAAAAGTTTAAGTCAAATTATACCGGTTTTAATTATTTGCATTGCTAAAAAATAATTTTTTTTATTATTAAACAAAGCTATTTGTTTATAAGCCAAAAAATTGTTTATAATTTTAAAACATTGCTGAGGCCCCTTAAATAATCCGATTTTAATTCTGTAAAGCGTATTAGAAAGGTAGAGCACCTCTTGATATGTAAAACAATTAGCCAACTTCTAAATGGTCTACTTTTTGTTCAGAAAGATTTTAAAAAATTTGAACTTTTTTAAAAACATTTACATTGCAAATTTATTATGCAAAATCTATTAGGTCGATTTTAATGAAATTTGGTAGACCATTTAAGTAAGTTATAAGAATTTTCTAAGCGAATTACTAAGGTTCTAAGTGCCACCAAAGTGGTTAAGAAACATTGAATAACAACAGGCATATTTTGCCCCCTTATTTTGTATTTATTGCTATATTACGGAAAAGGTAATACCTTAAGACATTTTTGACCAGTCGTATATCATACAAAATTCAATTAACTTTGTTTTATTTTTCTACGACTTTGTTCCAAAACGAACCGTTTTAAAGTTATAAGCAAAGAAAGCAGAAAAAAATCGATGTTTTTCGAAATTTTTAAATATTTTATTTTTTTTATTAATGTTCCGGGCATATTTGAGAAGGAGTATAAGTCAATTATTATTACTGAAGGTGTCACCTAACTTTATCTGCAAAAATCCGAATACCACCTCTCACATCCAAAAATACACGTTTTTTTACAGATTAGTCCTGGTCTATAATTTAACCCTAGAATACGGGACCGTTTTTGCCAGACGTAAATACGGGACTTTCGTAAATTTTACTACTCCATAGAAAAAAGCCTATATTTTTTACTTTGAATTTTTTATTCATTATATAGAAAACAATTAATATTCTTAGTATAAAAACAAAAGCATAAAATTATGAAAAAATACATATTTGGGTATTTTTAGGAACATAGGGTACAAATATCTCCTCGGTGTTTTCCGCAAATTGGCTTCTTGCACTCCTTGCAATAGTTGGTCGTCATGCGCATTGTTTTGCTTGGACAGTAATGACAAGTCTTCCTCTTCTTTTCCTGTGCTATATTCACATCATTTTCTTTAGTTATATTGAAGATATCAGCTATGTCTTGGCGAATATTTAGACGTAAACTTGCAGTGTTGTATCTGGTTAGGTACTGGACTGTTACATTCCGCTTGGATAAGGCGAACAGGAGAAACAGACGAATTGTTTTCTGCATCAGTCTCGCTATCGGAGCCAGAGGATTCAGCTTCCAAATTGTCCTCTTCCCAGTCACTACCACTATCTTCAAACGGGTCTGGATCACTCTCTTCCCCATTCATAATACGTGCCGCTTCCTCTTCCAGTTGTTTTGCGGACAAAACCTATGTATTTGACATTCTAATATTATATAATGAGAACGAAAAAACAATTTACCTTAATTTTTTGTTACTGAAATACCCAAAATCAAAATACAAACAATAAGAACCAGCTGATTTCTTATATGACGTAAACACGGGACTTTCGTAAAAATTACGAACCAAGCGATGAAAAATGGTGTTAGAATTGGAAATTATCACAACCGTTTTCTACACTATCAAGCTCGATACTAGACAGGAAGGTACTCAATTGGAGAAATCGTTAAAATAAACGAGAGTGTGCGAAAATGCCCGATGACGACGCTCATACGTCGTCAAATTTACGAATGTCCCGTATTCTAGGGTTAAACCGAGAGTGTAGTAATCATAATTTAATTATAACGTATACACAAATGGGGTAAACAAAGTAGGGGTCCACAACTCCCATAAAATTATATGATGTATACGAATTCATTATTTTTTACAGATCCTCTTTACGATAAAAAAACCACGTGTCAATCGAACAATTTTTTAAATCAATAATTTATAAATTACCTTTTTGTTACACCGTATATAAACACTTATTGTTGTTCGTTCTAGAATCCCGTAAGTAAAGCAGTCTAAACAAATTCTCATCTTACTCACTAATACAGACAATACCAAAACAATCCCAAAGACGTATACATTCTGCAGCGTAGCCTTTATCATATGTACTAAGCTGAGGTATTGGGTAAAAGTTTTACAACTGTGCAGAATATGTATGCAATCAACCCCAAGTCACCGGATCCATAATAGTTTCCACGAAAACTTCTGCTAATCAGTTTCGCAAGAAAAGAGCAAATCCCAACTTTTCTGTATCTAGGCGAATTCCATTAACGAAGTGTACGACCTAAACATCACAGAAGCCGCATTTAACTAACTTGGAAGAGGAAAATACATGTAATACAAGGGTTTATAGAATATACACACACCCAAACTTATATGGAATCACCATGTATTTCAAAACAATATTTATTTCTTTGATAAAAATTTGTTACTATTGCGAACAATAAAGGTTTGTATTGAAAATAAACAAATCGATAAGACAGTCAGATAGTACAGCTCGGTACGGTATAGGTTATTTTGCTTGAGTTGCAAATTGAACGAAAACAAATAAACTAACTTTTTCGTCCAAAAACGAAAATATGCCTCGTGTGTATGTTCTCAGACGGACATAGCTGCAGAGCTAGGTGTAACACAGGGCGTTCTGTCTAAAACCTATGCTAGGTAACAGTAAATAGGAAAGCTCAAAAATAAAGAAGGGAAAGTCGCCAAAAAGTAATAACAGCTCGCCACGATCGTTTAATTGTCCAATCAGCTGGAAGACACTCAATCATTTCTCACCAGCAGCTCCAAAGGCAGCCTTTGGAAGCTACAGGTGTAACTGTTTCACTTGAAACGATAAAAAGAAGAGTTCGTGCCTAGAAGTAGACAGCAGGAGACAGTTATGGGTTCCCGAGTTATCCAGGCAGCACAAGATTGATCGTCTAAATTGGTGTCTTCCAGCGAAATCGTGTACTTAGAGGTCGAGGAAGACAAGCAAGAACGAAAACTGTCAGATCTGTTCACAAATATAAAAGGGGAAGTGTAATGTTCTGGAGAGGAATTGTGATCCGTAAAAAAACTCCTTTAATTTTCATCCAATCAACGTTAACTGCTCATAGGTATGTCGATAACCTGTAGTTAGGCTCTGGAGAGGTGCAAAAGGAGAAAATTTAATTTTCATGCATGATAATGGACCTGCACATACCATTAGAGTGACTAGAGATATCATTGAAGAAGAAGGTATCCCTTGTTTGGAGTGGCCTGCTTGCTCACCCGAGCTTAACCCTATGGAGTATTTGTGGGATATACTTAAAAGAAAAATTAGAGCTTGTCGGGAAAATACACAAAACACTGCACGGCTGGTACAAGCTGCTCTTGAAAAATGGAGCAACCTACCACAATAAAATGTTGATAATTTGATTAGGAGCGTGCCCCCGCAAACTGAAGCTTGCATAAGGACTAGAGGTGATAACACTGACTACCAAAAAAAAAACAAAAAAAATTTATAAAAACAATTTAAACATTATTAGTTTTACATTGAAATTTTTGATGCTATTGACTTTAAAACAACTAGTTTCAATTTGTTGTTTAAATACTTTATTGTTTTATTTAATTCTTATGTATTTGTGACTAAATTGCTTTAAAATAAATATTCTTTGACTTCGTGTGTTCGTTTTTTTAAATCCGCACGGAATAAGTTTGGGTGTGTGTAAGTGATGTAGCAAAAATGGAATATTGACAAGTCGATAGAAAAATGTTTAAGAATATACAGGGTGTAACAAAAATGCAGGTCATAAATTAAATCACATAATCTGGGACCAAAAATAGTTCGATTGAACCTTACTTACAGTTGAGTCCACGAGTCTTTACCCATGCGTCGTTAATACCTGGCGATATAAAACTCAAATTTTAACCCGTAATACGCTGCTAACCCGCTACTTACTGTCACTTGCTGTTGCGTTTAGTAAATTTCAATTTCCGACTTATCATCGATTTATTTCGTATGCTTTAAATGATGATGCACCGGTAAAGACTCGTACTGTACCTTAGTACAAATGTGCACATAAAAAAAGTTACAGCCCTTTGAAGTTACAAAATGAAAATATATTGTTGTCAATATATCGAAAACTATTAGAGACTTTTTATTGAAAATGGACATGTGGCATGTTTATAGCAGGAATATCTTAAAAAAAATTATAGTGAAATTTGTGCACCCCGTAACAATTTTATGGGGGTTTTGTTCACTTAACCCCCCCCAACTTTTATATACGTTCCATTTAAATTATTATTGTGGTGCCATTAGTTAAACATAATGTTTTTAAAACTTTTTTGCCTCTTAGTACTTTTTCGATAAGTCAGTTTTTATCGAGATATTTTGAATATTTGTCAAATTCACCACATAATATTATTTGTATATGGTGAAGTACGATTATTATATGAAAATTTATTTATGATTTACATTTTTGGGTATATTTTCAAACATATTAAAAAAGAAGCCACATCTCGATTAAAAGTGGCTTATCTAAAAAATAGGACTGATAAAGTCACCAATGAAGAAGTACTACGGAGGATGAACACAACCGCATTTAGTCAACATCGTGAAGGGCCGTAAGCTGCAGTACTTGGGGCATATAATGAGAAATCAAGGCAGATACGGGCTTGCTCCAGTGTATTTTACAAGGTAAAATTGAAGGAAAAAGGGCTCCAGGACGAAGAAGAATATCCTGGCTTGCTAACCTGAGAGCATGGTATAGAAAGACCTCAACACAACTATTCCGTATAGCAACTACCAGAGTCATCATAGCCAGAATGATCGCCAACGTTCGGAACGGACAGGCACCCTAAGAAGATCTAAAAAATAGTAACAGTCAAAAAAGTTTTAAAAACACTGTGGTTAACTACTGGTACCACATAATAGTTTAATTGGAACGTACACACACATTTGGGGGTTTAAAGGAACAAAACCCCCCTAAAAATTTTATGTGAACCTATGAAAAAAGAAGCCATATCTCGATAAAAATTGGCTTATCGAAAAAATACTGAGAGACAAAAAAGTTTTAAAAGCATTTTGTTTAACTAACGGTACCACAACAGTAATTTATTTGGAACGTACACAAAAGTTTGGGTGGGTTTAAGGGGACAAAACCCCATAAAAATTTTATGAGGTGTACAAATTTCACTGTTATCTTTTTTTAAGATGTTTCTGCCATAAGAGAATGCCACATGTCCATTTTCAATAAAAAAGCTCTAATAATTTTCAATATATTGAAAAAAATCTATTTTTATTTTGTAACTTCAAAGGGCTGTAACTTTTTTTATGTGCACATTTGTACTAAGGTAAGTTAGGTTCAATCAATCTATTTTGGGTCCTAGAATATGTGATTTAATTTATGACCTGCATTTTTGTTACACCCTGTATACCAAGGGATAATTTTATTTATTTCTAAATAAAATGGATAAAATGGATTTTGAATTTTTTATTAAAAACGAAAATTAGATATGTAGAATGCATTCGTATTAACGAAACGAATATTCGAAACGAATATTAGATACACAGCAACTATATTACAGCACTCTTTTGGTAGTTTATCGTAGCTTATACGCCATTAATTCTTGTTTTGCCCTATATTTTCTTCTATTCTACACATAGCGTCACTAATACTTGTATACCATGATTTTCTTCATCTTCTATTTTTTTCTTTGATTACTGGAAAGCCACCTTCAAGTAACTATTGGTAGCCTACTGTCTACCATTCTTTCCATAGAACCATCAGAACAGGACAGCTTCCTCGATATTCACGATTTCTTTGATTCTGTTTTTCTTAGATGATATTGTAATATGTATCCTCAGCATCCTCGTGAAAATATTGGTAGGGGAGCAAAGTAGGCTAATAATTCAGAGAAATAAGGAAAAACAATATCCTGTTGGTGACACAACCCCCTCCAGGCCGAAACCAAATATTTTTTGAGTAGTATGGACATCTATAATAATCTGTTTCCTGCATCCGATTTTGATGATATACATAGTTATAAACAAATAAAGATAAAAACGGCAAATTTTCGCTTTTTTCGTCTATTACCAACAATTTAAGCATTTTAAACAAATTTGAGAGTAAGAAACTCATAAATCGTATAAAAAACTTCAATATGGCGTTCGCTGAATATGTGTATCCTTATTGGTTGCTTAGAAAATTGCAAAATAAATCATAAATTTTGAGTTTTTATAAATATTCATAACTTATGTAGAAATTAACTTAGAACGTTCTTATTACACGGAATGCTGAGACTTCTGGTGCTTAAATCATACCCTAAATTTCAAAGCAATTGGTCAAATAGTTTAAAAGTTATTTAATTTGTTTATCCCAAATTAATTTTTTCTGCAACACTATAAGTCAGAAAATGATGAAGTTACAGTAATACTTTGGATAGTTTATGAAAGAAGAAGATTTACACTATTAATTTAATTAAAAAAATATGACAAAAATAATTCTACATATTGCAAAATTATTTTGCAAGAACATGTGAATTAAAAAAAGGGGGGCTAACTTCGTCCCTAATTGTCCTAGGAGAACTGCTTTTCTTTCTAAATGTAAGTACATTCTCAGGGTATTATCACAGAGAATATTGGAGTCGAAGAAAGCTGGACAAAAATTAAGTCTAACATCTTTGCCTCAGCTAAGGAAGTTCTTGGTGAAAGAAATATAAATAAAATATGTCGTTTTGTACAGAAATAAAGGAAAATGTAAAAAAAGAAAAAATTCTAAAAAAGTTAAATAAATACAAGACAATATGAAACGAAACACATGCACTTACAAGAAGAATATAAAATGATCACTGGGAACGTTTTTCAAAAGCAATGAGACATGCTTTTTATGGTCGGTCTCCAAAAGCAAATATGGCGCTTTATAAGAGGTTAAAAAACGGAGGTAAAGAACCTACATACATAATAGACCAGAAGAAACAACCAGAAAAAAAGCCAGCAAAAACTAGGGACGTAGAACCTTGTTAAATACTATCCTAAAACTTACAACTAAAATTTTACAAGAACTAATGAATCAGAGGATAATTGTCGCATAGAGAAGTTCCCATAGATATCAAAAACAATTGAAAATATCTCCCAAAATAACAAAACAGCTTACAGAATCTATAATAAGACATCGGGACTCATTGAGCCTTATGCTCTTGAATTTAATCATGGATGAAATCATCAAAAGTGTCAACAAACAAAGGGGATACCTTTCTATGACGAAAACTTTACAAAATTTTACAAAGTCCTAACTAAACAAAAATAAAAACCTCATTCACATCTTGTAGTCAATAACGATATTCTTAACAATCCACTAGATAGGGCTGAAGCTTTCAAAAGCTCCCTCCAAGCAGCTATCCGTCGGTATTGGTACACCCACTCGCAAAAATGCCCCCCATCAACAAGAGAATACGTTCTCTCAGCAACAAATACGTTTTGCGTACGATTAATGGAAATAACCACAGAGCAAAATATGTTCTAACCACCCCTTGCAATCGGCAAGGTCACATACTCACCAGGATCCTTAAAGACAAAGTTCCATTCCCTCCGGCCAATCTTTTACAATTGGCCAGAAACTAACTAACTGATGAGTAGTACTACGGTATTTTAGAACAAACTCCCCTAATGTATCGCAGATAACCTAGCTGCATCCCCACACGCTGATCCAAGAGCCGCTCCTCTATGGTGACAGATTTGGACCCTCCTTGGCTGACTGGGCGCTTTACTGGACTACGGCAACTTTTCTCTTCTTCATCTCTATAGCTCCTGTGCTAAAACCACCTTCTGAACCCCTGATCCACTGGCAGTTTTGCTCCTCCACTCTTCACCTAACATTCACAACAAGCTTACTCTTATCGTCCCTATACTCCTGAAAAGGAGGTTCCTTCACCCTGAAGAGGCATAAGCCTAAACGGGGTATAAATAACAAGTTCCATTCCATGACGAAAACAAACATATTAACATTGAGATGAAGTCAAGAATTTATAAAGCTAGTTAATACCAATAATTGCATATGCATTAGAAACATGACTCGACACAACCACAAAACAAAGGCTACTGGAAACGGCAAAGATGACAGTACGGAAAAGAAAGACAGGAAAAACTCTGAGAGATCCAAAGACAAGTGAACACATTAGAAGAAAAAAGGAATGGAATAACCACATAAGGAGAATATAAATCACCAATCGGTAAAAGTATCGGACGACCGCGCAAAAGATAGAGCGACAACCTTCCATAGAGGTATCCATTCGTCAATGAACAAGTAGGATTGCTTATAAAGAGGAAGAAGAAGAAGTAGAAGAATACGGAAAAGAAGAAAGTTGTTTATCTCTAGTCTAGTTCTCAGATTATAAACTAAATACAAAGAGAACAAAATAAAAGAAAGAGACAAATTGAATATTTTGCAACACTACATATATCTGTGAAAAGAGTGTGGGACGCCAAACCAATAGGTAAGAATAGAAGAGAAAGACCCATTAAAGAATGGAACAGTGACATTTCGCAGATACTGCAGAGTAAGGGTAAGACTTGGCAGGAAGCCACACAGATAGCATCCAATAGGAAGGAATGGACAAAGTTCGTTAAGAGCTAGGACAATTCAGAAGATTGTAAAATATTGTAATTTAATGAATTGTATTATAAATGGCCCAACACCGAAAGGTACAAATGGGTCTACTGATTAAGTAAAGTACTTACTTACTTACTTACTTACTAGCCAACGCCCACCCTTGGCATGTTAGCCATTTGGCGGCGCGCTGACCAGTATGCGCCGACAAATGACTGAAGGATCAAAAAATATTTGTAAACTTGTAAATAAAAAAGGAGAAATAACAACAAATAAGGAAGATATTTTAAAAATTGCTCAAGATTTTTACTCAGAATTGTATAAGCGAGAAGAACTTCCAGATTCTGATCAAAGTCAAATACTAAAAGTTCAAAATGTAGGCTCAGAAGACATCCCAGATATCACAACAGAGGAAATAAAATCAGCTCTCTCGGAGATGAAAAACAATAAATCACCTGGAGAAGATGGGATAGTCATTGAACACATCAAAGAAGGAGGAGAAACGTTAATAAATGTGTTGAAAAAGATGTTCAATGTTTGTTTGACAAGAGGCGTAACCCCCTCTCAGTGGCATAATGCAATAATAACCATAATGCATAAAAAAGGTGACATTAGTTTGCTCTCCCATACATACAAACTATTCATGAAGATAATAACAAAACGGCTTGTGAACAAACTGGATAGTTACCAACCTTGTGAACAGGCTGGGTTCCGCTCCAGATACGGAACAAACGATCATCTACAAGTTATAAAAACGCTAATAGAAAAGTGCACAGAGTATAACAAGCCTATCTTTCTTATATTCGTGGATTATGAAAAGGCGTTCGATACTATAGATCATCATAAAATGCTTCGAGCATTGGCGGACTGCCGCATTGACTACCGATATATCGCCTTGATTAAAAGTATCTAAGAAACTGGTACAGCTTGTGTTCGACTTCATGAAGATACCAAGAAATTTAGAATAGAACGTGGAATTAGACAGGGTGATACTATCTCCCCGAAATTGTTTACAGCTGTTCTTGAATATATGTTCAAGCAAATGGAAGGAGAGGATAATATGGGAATCAATATAAACGGGGAGGATCTGAACCACCTAAGATTTGCCGATGACATCGTTTTAATATCTGATAGAGTTGATAAAGCTACAAAAATGCTGCACACGCTCTATAAAGTGTCAAAAATAATTGGTCTTAAAATTAACACCTCAAAGACAAAATTTATGACCAACCTTGTAGTCAGCGATAAAATTCAGATTGAGAGTCATAGCATCGACCAAGTAATAGCTTTCAAATATCTAGGGCATGAGATTCGCTTAGGCCGAGATAACCAGACAACTGAAATACAAAGAAGGATAGGTCTCACATGGGCTGCCTTCGGTAGATTAAATAACATTTTTAAGTCTAATATTCCAGTTTGTTTAAAAAGAAAGGTTTTTGACCAGTGTGTTTTGCCGGTTCTTACATATGGTGCAGAAACACTAACTCTGACAAAAAGAACAATAAATAAAATAAGAGTTACACAACGCGCTATGGAAAGATCAATGTTAGGTATTACCATCAGAGATAAAGTACCGAACCTAGAAATAAGAAGAAGAACAGGAGTCACGGAGGCAGTTGAAAGAATCGCCATGGCTAAATGGGCTTGGGCAGGATATGTTGCCAGACTGACGGATGACAGATGGACCAAAAAGATTCTGGAATGGCGAACAAGGCAGGAGGCATATCGAAGCAGAGGACGACCACCGACTAGATGGACGGATGATATCAAGCGCATCACCACAAATTGGATGCAAGAAGCTCAAGATAGAAATAGGTGGAAATTTTTACGGGAGGCCTACGTTCAGCAGTGGACAAATATAGGCTAGTTGATGATGACCAGTATAGACGAGCCGTTTCTCGTAGGCGATCTTCATCCTCCTCGGGTGGGTCTGTTATCAGGGCTGGGCACTCTGGGAGGTGAGCAGCATCCATCTGGGGCTGGTTACATAGTGGACAGTTGTTATTTTCACGGACGCCGATGCGATGTAGATGGGAGGCCAGGTAGTCATGCCCCGTAGTTGTTCTGAACGCGGCTACACTGATGGGTCTCGGCAAGTTGTGAGGGATGGTGACTCTATTAGGTGGGCCCAAGATTTTCCAGCACTGGCTTGTATTTGCTGGTCTTTTATCTTCGCTTTGATTCCTCTTTTAATGGTGGACTTTGCTGATGTGTACGATTGGAAGCTAGGGGGCTGTGGAAGAGTAGTGCCTTCTTTTGCAAGTTCATCCGCCGCTTCATTCCCTTCAACACCGACATGACTAGGGATCCATTGTAAAGTAATCAGCCAGCCTTTTTCCAGCAAGTTCGATAGTTGGACGCGGCAAGATATTGTTTGGGCACAGTCGGTATATCGATTTGTCGACAGGGCGAGGATTGCGGCTTGGCAGTCGGGGGTGTTGGATATTTTCGAGACTTTTAGCGGCTTCGTGTATAGCAGCAATTTTGCCATCATAGTTGGTGAGAGGGGCACCCACAGCTATGGAGCCTTTGGAGAACGTTGAGACATATCCTGCTCCTGTTCTTCCCGAGTCCGGCATCGAGGAGCCATCGCAGTAGATGTGGAGCCACTCATGCGCTGGGTAATTGGTGTGTATCGTCTCTAGGGCGGCTTTCCTTAGGACAATGTCTGACGATAAGTGCTTCGGGTCGTTATGGTTTTCAAGACGCAATTCTGTGTTTGGTAGACAGAGGGCGAGTGTAGTTTGCGCTGTGAAGGGGGCGGCTTTCGACAGGTCAATGTGGTATTTTTCCCTGATTTGATTTGCTACTGTAAGCGGAGTGGTTTGTGTTTTAAGACGTGAGGCTGCTTGTCTATATTCGTCCCATTTTTGTGGAAGTATTCGTCTTTGCCTTTCCCAGAAGGTTAACGCGTGTTGCTCTCTGCGGCATTGTATTGGTTCAATACCGGTCTGGGCTTCCATTGATGTAATCGGTGTTGATTTTGGAGCACCGGTGATGACGCGAAGGGCAGTGTTCTGGGCGACTTCAAGCTTGGAGGTGGTGTTTGTACTCGCAGTTATTGTAGCTTCACTCCCATATTCTAGTATCGGCCGGACATAGGTTTTGTATGTTGCTACCAAGACATCTTGCGTGGCGCCCCATTTTGTTGCTGTGAGACGTTTGAGCAGTCGACATCTCTTTGTGGCTTTCTCTGCAATGTCGTCGATTTGAGGTTTCCACGTCATTTTCTTATCTATGTACACCCCCAGGTATTTTGTTACATCCTCTCTTTCCAGGTCGACTCCTTTGTATGTCAGCTTGACAGCAGTCTGCTTTGTTGAAAGGGTAAGTACTTGATATACGGTTTTGGTTGTACTGACAGTTAGGCAGTTTTTATCCGCCCATTTTTCTAGATTTTTGAGAGCCTGGTTCATTACTCCCTCGAGCGCTTTCAGACTGCTACTTGATGCCCATATTAGGAGGTCATCGGCATACAGGAGGGCTTCAACACCAGGTGTCTTTCTAATCATTGCGAGCACATCGTTTATCATTAGGTTGAACAGTTGACAGCTGATGACAGCTCCTTGTGGCAGCCCTTGTCTTTGTAGTCTGAATTTGGAACAATGGTTGTGAAATTTGACTCTTTGATACCTTTCCCCGAGAAAAGATTTTATCCAATTGAACAGTTTACCGTCAATTCCAGACTTCGCTATCTTGTGTAACAGCAAACCTCTCCATACTGTGTCGTATGCAGCTTTGAGGTCTACTAGCACTGCAACTGTTGACATCTTACGGTGGAAAGCATCCTTGAATTTTTGAGCAAACTCGACTACATGGTCCATGGTGTTCCTGTGTTTCCTGAAGCCAGCTTGTGCGTCGTCAATCAGTTCAAGATGGGTTATGGCTCGGTTCAGTCTGTCCAGAACCATTTTTTCGGCTACTTTGCATAAGGAGCTTGTGAGGGATATTGGCCGGTAGCTATCAGTCAGGCTCGGGTCTTTTTGTTTCTTTAGGGTGGGTATGACCTCGCTCTTCCTCCATTGACTTGGGACTCTTGAATTCCATGTTAGGTTAATCAAGTTCAGAATGGTGTTTTTGGCTGCGGCTCACAGATATTTAAGCATTTCCGGGTACAACTCGTCAATCCCTGCTGCCTTTTTCGTTTTTGTGTCAGAGAGAGCCGCTTCCAGCTCTGATATCGAGAAATCTTCTGTACAAATGTCCTTTATACTTTTGCTCATCCGCCGGGGAGGGGGATTAAGTAAATCTGATTAAGTAAAGTAAAGTACATGTATGTGTTGTATCTAATTATATCTGAATTTAAATTTTGAACGTTTAGAATTAAATAAAAAGTACTTTTTGATATTGATACATATGTATAGATATTTTTGGAAACTGTGACGCCTATGGTGTGTCAGAAAGTTCCGATACTAAAATTTTTATATTCCATCAATCTTGAGAAATTTGATTATAGAAAGACCTTTGTATTTCCAAACTCCTAATTGCATCGTTTCACGCTCCCTAAATTTTATACCGACTTCTAGACGTGCAGGCTTCAACCATTTAGTGTTCCGTTCCGATATCCACACTCTTGCCCATTAACATAAATCTTTCAACGGAATAAGTAATTATTTTTATGTACATACTCAAAGTTAAGCAGCGGGAAAAGAGTTTTTTGTTAGCATTAAATCGCAATTCACATGTTGCCTTTATGAGCTAATAAAGAAAAATTATTATTTGCGAAAATGCTGATTTCGTGATATAAATTTTAATAATAAATCAAAAAATTTTGGGCATTAAGTCCAGCCGTTGCTTTTACATAACCGACGGCTTTAAATTTCAAATAATCATAAAAATGTAATGAATCCGGAAAGATCTGACCAGCGTCGTTACAATTTACTGTAAGTTGTAAATCTCGTTAATAGAAAATTCCCAGTGGTTTGCTATTATAACCATAATTTAACAAACTATAAAATTTAATTTGAAATACATATATTAATTACAAAAAAAGGTGGTCTTGTTAATCAAGACCTGAGACATTCCTCTGGAGCTGAGGATAAGAGCCTTAAGATGCTACGTCTAGACTTTGTTGTATGGAATGGACACTAAAAATAGGATGTGGCGCTGTAGAAGGATTTTTGAAAATATCATGGATCACGATTACAAATGCAAAAGTGTTACGAAGGCTACAAAAAAGTTGCGAGGTCATAAAGAATATCAAAACAAAAAAGCTGGAATATTTAGGCCACATTATCAGGGGGAGTGTAAATGGATAGTGAAGCGCAATATATGATGCTGTTTCCAGTTAGCATCTCTAGCCTCTCCTACTAAATTCCTATCCTCACCTCCACGAAGTGCGGCTTAGGCTACACGGGTGAACCCCGGAGAATCTGAGCAACCCTGCTTGAGATTGGGTAACCAACCCCAATGGAAGGCAGGGTCAGGGCTGACGAGGAAGGGAGAAATGGTCCCCCGAAAAGGGGGTTTTGCTATGGACCAGCAATCCATACAAGGAAAAAGAAATACGCTACGAATCGAATACTATCGCCTCGGAATAGACATGAACCTCGGATTAGACCCAAGCTACGAAATAAGGACATTCTTTTAGGCACCTGGAACGTGCTAAGCTGGTTCAGGCCCGGAATTGCAACACATGACATAAAACAGCTTCAAAAATATAAGATGGACGTAACAGCGGTCCAGGAAATGAGATGGACAGGATCGGGAAGCCTGCAAATGGAAAATTCCCTGGTTTTCTGTTCAGGAGAAGAGGAAAAATACGAATTTGGATGTGGGTTTGTAGTTAACGGAAAACTCAAGTCTGCCATAATTGATTTCAAACCAATCAACAAGCGCATGTGTTCTCTAGGGCTTAAAGGAAAATGGTTTAACCTAACTCTCTTCTCAACCCACGCACCAACTGAAGAAGCAAATGAAGACGACAAGGAGGAATTTTTATGAAATTGAGGACCATCTTAGAGCGGTGATCGGCACATATAGCTTACACGATAATACTAATGATAACGGATCAAGAGTGGCAGAGTTTGCTGTAGGCAACAATATGGTAGTAAAAACTACACAGTTCCAAAGAAAAGATATACATAAAGTAACCTGGGTGTCAAGTGACGGAATCAAACGAAACCAGATAGACCACGTGCTTATCGACGGAAGACACTCTAGCAATATCATCGGCGCACACAGTCTGAGGGGAGCAGAAAGTTACTCTGACCACTTCCTGGTCAGAATAAAAATGAGAACAAAACTAAACACGAGACATCCAAAGCAACGCCAACAAGGAAACAGGTGGGACATTTCAAGGCTCGATCTACCTGATAATGAACGCCAATATCAGTCACTGATCCAAAATAAATTGCAGACACTGAAAGAAGAAGAAACATCAACACCAGAATTAACCATAGATCAGAAATGGCAAAATATAACAAACGCCATAGAAAGCGCCGCAGCGGAAACTATAGGGAAAGATAGGAATAACAAGAAGAAAAACCAGTGGTTTGACCAGGAGTGCGAACAAAGCTTGCAGCAGTAAAGCAATCACGAGGCTGGAGTTACTAACACGACCTACAGAAGAGAACAGGGAAGACTACAACAGAGTAAGGACTCAAACAAGAAGGCTTTTAAGAAAAAAAGAAAAAAAAAAGAAACATTACCTAGAAGCACGAATACAGCAACTCCAGGAGGAACATAGAACCGGTCAGTCTAGACAGTTTTATAGGGACCTAAAAACAATGAGGAGCAACACGAACAACAGCCCAAGATTTATAAAAGACGATGCAGGACAATTTCTCACAGACGACGAAGAGATAAGCCGTCAATGGAGAAAGTATGTAACAAAGACAGTATTAGTTAGCCGAACCTGAAACACCAGCGCCCACACTAGCTGAAGTAAAGTCCGCAATTTCGTCCCTAAAAAAACATAAAGCCCCAGGCCCAGATGGCATAAAGGCGGAACTACTAAAAAAAGGGGAAGAAAAACTACATCTTGAGATATATCATCTTATAAGAAAGTCTGGGAAAGAGAAAAAATACCGAAACACTGGCATGAAAGTCATATAATACCTATTCACAAGAAGGGAGACAAACAAATATGTCGGAACTATAGAGGAATATCGTGAATCAATACAACATACAAAATTATATCCATAATACTGTTTAGAAGACTAACTCCATACGCAGAGGAAATAATAGGCGACTACCAAAGCGGATTCAGACCGGGAAGGTCGACCATAGACCAGATCTTCGTCCTACGCCAGGTGTTGAAAAAAAAACTGGGAATTCAACCCCGATGTACACCAAATCTTCGTGGACATTAAACAAGCTTACGATTCTGTTAGCAGAGAAGTTATGGTAGAAATGGGAGTACCTGGAAAGCTGGTACGATTAGCACAGGTGAGCACGGAGAACGCTTCGGCACGAATCCGAATTGGCAGCACCACTAATTTACTTGGACGTCAAATAAAATAACCATTGCAAAGATGGCGAAAGTGATTATGGAGGGTATTCAAGTGATATGTTAATACATGAGCTTGAGGTCCAGAAAAAAGAAATAAGAAAGAAAAAAAAGGAAAATTTGGACTCTTAATTGGATACGTGAGGCGTTTGGAGCTTTGTCTAATTTTCTAAGTGAAGTAGTAAAAATGAAGATTAAGCTACATTTAAAAACCATTTAAAAATAACTACCGAATAATTTTAACAACTACTGCAAATGGTCAATCCATGGCATCAAACACGACCCCCTACGGAGGTGGGGTGGGGGGCTACTTTAAAATCTTAAATAGGAACCCTCATTTTTTATTGCAGATTTGGATTCCTTACGTAAAAATAAGTAACTTTTATTCGAAACATTTTTTAGAATTATGGATAGATGGCGTTATAATCGAAAAAAACGATTGTTGGAAATGGAAAATTAAATTAAAAAATGGCAAGCGCCCGCTAAAATGAAAAACTTTACTTAACTTTTTTTGATTTTAAGACCTACTCTTCACATCCCAATAGGTCCCCAAAGCGCTCGAGTGACTGCACATTTAGCATACTTTGCTCCCCTACCATAAACATTCAAACATTATTTAGTTTTAAGGCGGTACGAAGTTTGCCGGGTCAGCTAGTTAATAATAAAAAAGTATTAGGTAACTCTTTTAACTCTATTAATTATTAAGTATATTAAGTATATATTATTAAGTATTAACTCCTTCCTGGGCTCATGTAAGTAAAAAAACTTTGCTTGAGGTCATCATATGATTAAATGCATAGTTTACGATTCTGTAGGGACATACAGACAAAAATTCATTTTTATATATTATAGAGAACAGGGAAATAATTAGACTGCTATTAAAAAATGGGGGTTGGTGATAGAAAAGTGAAAAATTAGGGTTGTATGTATCTTTTGGTTTTACATCAGATAAAATTATGCAAAAACAGTTTGTCTAAAAAGATAAAAAAATGTCGGGAGGGGGGTGGGGAGGCCAACCCCCTTTTTCACTTAGATTAGTCGTACTAACCGGAAGCTTCAGGGGTTCATGTACAACAATTTTGCTTATTAAGGTCAATCATAATATTTATGATCAAATGTATATGCTATTTCATAAGTTCAATGCATAATTCTATAAAAGACATACAGATTTTTTATATTGTCTCGTATAAATAATAAAAACGTGGTATTATAAAAATAAATATTTTTCAAAATAAAATTTTAATTTAAAAAACAAAAAGAATTTTCCGCGCCAGGATTTGAACCCCGATCTCCTGAGTGAAAGGTAGGTGCCAAGTAAGCAAGACTGTTAACTGTTCTGAGTAACGTATATAAATATTTGACATTTAAGTTGTAGCGTTTGTCCATCAACTTTCATGTTTCACCTTTTCTTTAGTAAAATCTCCGGTTTTGGCCCAGCTGACACATCATTTGTTAATAAGCTTTGGAACACCTACCTAAATAAAAAGAAACCAGCCATGCTAAAATGCTCCGGTCAAATCTGACACTACCTCCCTGGCTATAACCTGTCACATACCAAGATATACTGAATACCTCCCCGTGGACCCCAAATGCTACACCTACCTAGAAACTTTAGTTGTATGTTTTTGCCAAAAATACAACATCGCATATTCAACCCATGGATCAGGGAATAATTTTGGAAACCAAACGAATATCTAGTAAAAAAAATTGTTGGCCAAGATGCAGACATCAGATTAGAAGGGTTGGAAATTCCTTATTTCTGTAAGACAATACATATCTAATAATGCCGGAGAGAAGAAGTAGGTAGCTGAGATGTTTTATTTTACAATGGCTAGAAGTAGATGAAGGTGCCCCTGGGTATAATATCACGACTGAAAGTGAAATAGCAGATGAAGTTATGAACCTAAAACATGAGGATGGAAGTGAAGATAGCAAAGAAGGCAAAACAACACTGCAAAAAATTAAGTTCTCAGAGGTAAGACCGCATCTTAACGATCTAATAACATTTATTGATTATTCAGACAACGAAGTTTAACTATATTATACGCAATTTCGTAATTTTAGTGGCGTAGCTAGCCCCACAGGGGCCCCATATCAAAGTTTGTCGCGGAGCCCTTTTTCACGACTGATATAGGATAGTGCTAAAAAATGTTCAACAAAAGAAGCAAAAACGCTTGTTATTAGTCTTTGACTTGCTCAAACGTATGGTTATTAATTTAAATTCTGTGTTGGATATTTCGGGAGTTTTTAGAAACCAACATATATTTGGTTTTTTCCTCGTTTACCACAAGTCCTAATTCACTTGGCGCGTTCGCAAGCCTTGTCTGCACCATGTCTCTCATACTTCTGTCCACTATAAATTATATCATCAGCGAATGCGAGAATTTGCGTCGATCCATTCGCACAAATAGTTTCATTCATTCTAAAATTTAATTTTCTGATTGCCTTTTGCAAGGCAATATTAAAGAGGAGACCCGCCAGCAGCGCGTACATCTTTCTTAGGCCATTATTAATGTCAAAGAACGAAGAGTTTTTTTCTTCAATTCTAACGCACGAGCTTAAGTTTTGCATTGTTAGTTAGGTCAACTTAACTAACTTAGGTGGAATCTCAAAGTTTATCATTGCATTATAAAATGCAGTTCGTTTAACACTGTCATAGTCTGCTTTGAATTCGACGAAGAGATGATGTGTATCTATGTTATATTCTAGTGACTTTTCTTGAATCTGCCTATATTCTTGAATTTGATCTATAGTTGACTTCCCAGCAATAAATCCTCATTGATATTGACCAACAATATCCTTTGTAAAATGTTTAAGTCTTTCAAGCAATACATTGCCGAAGATTTTATGCGGATGCTAACACAGTAATGCCTGTATAGTTCTTACAATTCAGTTGATCACCATTTTTATGCAACGGACATATTACTCCCTTTAGCCACTCTTCTGGTACCAATTCATTCTGCCATATAAATACTATTAGTTTATGAATTGCTGCAAAAAGTTGATCACTATTTTTTTTATACATTTCCGAACAAATTTCATCGACTCCTGGGGCTTTATTTTCTTTGAGTTTTAGGAAGGCATTTTGCACTTCTTCTCCTGTTGGGTCTTCGCTGTGTAGTTTATGATGTAGATTTTGTTGATTTTCTATGTTGTAACCTCCTTCAATATCCTTTATATTTAGATGTTCGCTGAAATGTTGTGCCCATCTGTTAAGAACTGAGTTTTTATCATGTAGATTGTAGAATTTCATCGGTAGTGTCTCTACAAATTTTTAATGGTGGTTTAATTTCTCGACGGCTATTATTTAAGTTAAGTTTCATTTTTATTAAATAAACTCTCATTGATAGTGGTATTCCCTCTTCTTATGTCGATGGGTATGTTTTTCCTCTAATATAAGACGTCTATCCTGTTACTAATGGACAATGAAAGGTAGTTCGAAAAAAAGCTCTGCTGTTATGGAATAACGGCGAGCGGCATCGGCAGAGAATAATAGTTATTTATGATATAAGTGTTAAAAGTACACGTTTAAGGCACGCATGTGAAAGTTTGCAGAATGAGCGAAACGAGTTCTGCAATTCACATGAGTGCCTTAAAAATGTACTTTTTAACACGCATATCATACAATATTTTTTCTACAAACGTAATTACAGGACAATATCTACAAAAACTTTTACTTGAACTTGACTGACATTCCATTTTTATATTTTTTTGACATTACATCAAAACTGCCTATACGGTCAATACGAACTGCAGTGCCTTAAAAGTTTTAAAGCACTAGTGCCTTAAAGTAGCATTTTTAACGCTCGTATGGAGTGCTAAAAATTGCATTTTTAACACGGTTGTAGAAAAAATAGATAAATATAATATTTATATATAAATAAAGAATCCATTACACCAAAATGTTTATATCCAAACAATATACACTGTTTCAAAGCGAATAGTGAAATAATTGTAGAATATTTTGTTCAATTTTTTTAAATGGAATTTTGTTTCGACATGCCGCTCTGGGGCCCCTGAATGTCAGGGGCCCCTGAATGTCAGGGGCCCCGTATAATGATACGGCTGATACGGCGGTAGCTACGCCTCTGTTGATTATAAAAAAACAGCAAACTTCAAAAGTGCAAACAAAACTTGATTCCTTTTTCAAAGCAGGATTACAGAAAGCAAGCGTGTCGATATCTAACAACTTCACTTCACGATGAATTTCTGAAGATAATTAAATAGAGTCTTGTTTGTGTTGTTTACTTATATTTAAATACAGTATACATATTTTCAAACAATAAGTTTTTTTATTTATTTTAAACCTATTTTTATATAACGGACTTTCGGCTTTAATGGACATTCGTCCATTAGTCCGTTAATTGTCCCCCAATTAGTCCGTTATATCGAGGTTTTACTGTAATACCAAACAGTGTTTAATATATTTTTGGCTTTCCCTATAAACTATATTAGTTGTAATACTGACAGCCCTCCCTACTCTACGCTTCGATTCGTTAAAAACGGTTCAGCTACCTCCAATTCTTCGACGTATAAACATATTTCCAATTCGCCTTTTATTCACCTCTTTTTTATTGCTTTATCCCTTTTTATCAGTAATCCTTTGTAGTATATTTTACGATTCCGCTTCAAAAGTCTCTTGGCGTCCTGTCCCGACGCTTTACGACCACCACTGACAAAAACGAAAAGCATTATGAGCCATATTTTAGCATCGCTACATTCGAAAGATCGAAACAGATTCCATCTATCGCTGATAAATACGTTTGCCGGCTTTAAAAAGAAACAAACCATGCTTAATGCTTTTTTTTTGTTGTTACGGAAAAGGTTAGAAATAATGTTTACTATGATCTGTTCTTTACCTGGATGTTGTTTTGTTGCTTGAAACATAGATTTCCGTATGTCGCTGTATCCATTAGCTAATAGCAATAAGATTTGTCTTTATTTAACCCTTAACTACTGACATGAATGTTTGTGGACGTAGATTCTGACATTCGGTATGTCATACTGTCGCCTATTCCCGTTAGTTTTCAATATGCATTAATTTGTCTAATATCACTGTATTTGGTTTTTACATCAACTACTTCTTCACACTGCTGTGGAATAAAATACTGCTCCAAATAAGAATAATAATGAACTCATGCATTATATTAAAAGAATGGTGGAGGCTCTTACAAAATCCTTTATAACCTGAATTACAAAAAAACTTGAGTATTGGTAACTCAAAAATAGTAAAATAGTGCTTTCTACTGGAAGGTCAAAACAATTGGATGAACTTGCTGCCATACTAATACCAAAATAATACACTAAACCAGTGGTTTTCAATGTTTTTCAGTCACGTACCACCAAATTATTTTAAAATTATTCTTGGTACCATCTAGCTGAAATACCTATGGAGCTTACTAACTAACTGCAAATATGCTGAATTTTGCATGTGCTTTTGTGTTTTATGTACCACCCCAAATAATGATATGTACCACCGGTGGTACATGTACCACAGATTGAGAACCCGTGCACTAAACTGCTTTTTACTATAGAAACGTAAACACTAAGATGCGGTACGTGATACCACAAGAAAATTTTACGTTTATATAACTCAAAGACTAAACCATACTAAAGTGCAGCAGTTGGGAAGAGGTACAATTACACACCACTTGAAGGTACACAGATAGTGTTCTAAACATTTTTTATATACGTTTTACAACAATAGCTATTTGTATAACAAGGGAGGAAAGTGCTACTTTTCCTCCCGAGAATGAAGTTTACTGCCCGACGCGTAGCGGAGGGCAGTAATCATTCAAGAGAGGAAAAGGCACTTTACTCTCATGTTATACATATGGTTTTTCCACCTTCCTCAAATAACAAGTCATCTTTTCATTTTTACTTAATTTATTTATGTAACTAACCAACAAAATTTATTAGAACTAAAACTAACAAGTAGGTACAATATAACTGTCAACTGTCAAATATAAGTCAAATTATTAATGTAAACATTGTTAAATCAAAATAACAATTTACTGTTTTTTACCATACTGCAAAATACAGGGTGTTTTATAAATAAACGTTAAAATGTATAAATACTTACCCAATAGAAAATAGATATTGTACAGGGCGTGAATAAATTATATTTCATGAATGAAATACCAAGACGTCACTTTTACTTTTCCTCCCTAGGGAGGAAAAATATTTTCCTCCCTAGGGAGGAAAAGAACAACTTTCTACAATCAGGTCCGGAAAAGTATACTTTCGGTAGAGGTAGGTGGAAAAATATATTTTTGGCAACGTATGGCATACCGCATATCAGTGTTTAAGGGTTAAACTAGTTATACCTCAATATTCCTATATTATATTCTTTTGACATGGTCATACTAAAAGCAAAATCGTTGAATTCCTTCAGCTAATATGTGACTAAAAGTTTCTTATTTCTTCATTTATTACCGTGTAAAAATTATAGCGCAGGCCTTAAGCGGGCCATTCACGATCTGATTTGTGGTACCTCTAGTGGTACAACTTTCGTAGTTGGATCTAAAATCAGACCGTGAATGGGCCGGTTGGGTTAGGGGTACCACTAGTAATACCACTAGTGGGACCACTAGTGGTATTACTAAGAAAGTTGGAGCGTGAATGCTGATGTTGGATGTTGGATTAAAAATTTCCACTCCACTGCGAGTCATAAGTTAAGGAAATAGAAAATGTATGCTCATTTTCATAGTTGATTTTTTCGTGAACGGATTAACGGATTTCGCTAATTTTTTTTTATTATCTTATAGGTCTGGATCCCGCGTATGAAAAAAATTTTGATTGATAGCGAGCTGAAAATTTGTTAATAGCTGACGGGTGTCTAGTCGGACAAACTTTGATATATAGGAACACTGGAACAGGGGAAGTTTTAATTGTGGAACAGGTTAAAAATTTGGTACGGTCAGACCACGAAAACGTCACATGTATTTTGTCCGACAGAACTTCCAATTGATTTGTTACCGTTTCATTAAACTCTTATGCAAAAATCAGGCTGCTATTTATTACCAAATGGGAATTATAATGAGTGGAACACGTAGAATATGTCAAATGACAGGAATTATGACAGGTGATAAATAGCAATCTGATTTTTGCATGACAGTTTAATGAAAGGGTAACAAATCAATTGGAAGTTCTGTCGGACAAAATACATGTGATGATTTCGTAGTCTGACCGTTCCAAATTTTTAACCTGTTCCACAATTAAAACTTCCTCTGTTCCAGTGTTCCCATATATGTATAAAAGTTTGTCCGACTAGACACCCTTAAGCTATTAACAAATTTTCAGCTTGCTATTAATCAACTTATTTTTCATACGCGGGATCCAGACCTATTAGATATTTCTTTAGTATTTACACAGTTGTGCAAAGATTTAATTAAACTTCTTTTTTGTACTTATACTGGGTGGAAGAAAAGTAATGTTTTTCTTATGTTAAGTTTGAAACACCCTGTAGGGAGAACGAGGTACAAATCTGTGTATAGATCGGAATCGTATTATAGTCTTATGTTTTGTGAACATTTTGTTTTTTGAATCTCCCTGATATCTTTAGCTTTCTAAAGATAAAGAAAATAACAAAGAAAATAGGTGGTTTACTCCTTAACATGTATTTTAACTGAAACAAAACTAAATTAACACTAAAAAATAACAGTTAACAAAACTTTAAAAACAGAAAGGCACATAACGTAAACAGTTCTTATCGACACCTATAAGAGGTATTTGTCGATCAGGTAAGCGGTATGCACAGCACAACATAAGAGAGACGAGATTGTTTAATGGAGGCTCTATGATATTTTGAGGTGGAATTTCCCTGAAAGTAATACCGATTCGGTGTCTACCTGGAGGGTATTTAAATATCGAGAGGTACATTAACTACACATATTCTTTTTCTTTGAACACTCTTTTTCTTTCGCACTATATATAGGAAATAATTTCGTCTTAGTGGTATGATAAGACATGACCTCCTCACGTATCGCAGTCGTCGGTTAAAACACATATTTAAAACCGTCTAGTTTTTTTGTTATTAAAGATATGAGAGAAATTAAAAAAATAAATGGTTCATAAAAGATGAGACTACAACATAGTATCAATGCATAACCACCATTTTACCTTTTCCTCCCTAAAGGGTGTCTCAAACTTTTGTTTCGGTTAAAACACATGTTAAACTACAAAACCGTCTATTTTCTTTGTTTCTAAAGATATCAGGCACATTCAAAAAACAAAATGTTCACAAAACATAAGACTATAATACGATTCCGATGCATCTCTTTATTGTATCTCGTTCTCCCTACAGGGTGTTTCAAACTTAACATAAAAAAAACATTTATTTTCCTCCACAAGGTATAAGTACAAAAAAGAAGTTTAAGTAAATCTTTGCACAACTGTGTTAATACTGAAGAAATATCTAAAATAGTAAAAAAAATTAGCGGGATCCGTTAATCCGTTCACGAAAAAATCAACTATGAAAATGAGCATAAATTTTCTATATCCCTAACTTATGCCTCGCAGTATATTACGTATGGAATGTCTACAAGTTTCTTTAAGCAAACATTCCTAGTTTGCAAATATTCAATAGAAAATAAACTTTCACAAAAATTACCCCTATTAAAATACACGATTCTTCATTATTTACTTTTTGTTTCAACCAATCATTTTCCTTTCCAACCAAATAAATTTAATTTCTAACCAACATTGTGATTTATTCCCAATTAAAAAATGTAGTAAATTTGCTACGAGACCGCACTGTAACTAGTATTTCCTCCAAGTATACAATTTGCTTACAGCATCAGCTCCAAACAAAATCTCAATTGGTACATCGCTGAGCAAAGATTCCTAAGTTCGCAAATAAATAATAGAAAATAACTTTTAATGGCACGAAAAATTGCTACTAATAATAATACACGATACACCCACACACAGCAAAGTAAATCCCAGCTCCAGTTTAGAACAAGTTTTTATTTCTTTCTAAAATATAATATAACTACCCTACATCTTAAAAAGTCGAAAAATTACAAGAGTCGTAAAAATTAATTAGTTCATATCAGCCCTAGACAAATGCTAGAGAAACGAAACTTATGGCATGCTTAATTATGAAACCTCAACTCGTGTACCCAATTTTTAAAAGCACAAATCCTCCGAATTATATTTTGCGATACATTTTTTGGCTGAGAAGTGTACACCACCGTAAAAACAGAGTTGAGGCGCTAGTAAGATAAAAAGTTGGAGCGTGAATGGAGCCGAATATCCAACTAGTAATACCACTAGTGGTACCACAAATCAGATCGTGAATGGCCCGCTTTATATCTTTGAGCTGTAGGTATACAAGTTATGGAAAGCCTGCCGCCGTGAAATTCATTAAAGTAGCATAGCTGAGATGGCCAGAGCATTTAATCAGACGAGAAGATGCAGCAGTCAGAAAAGTTATTGCTCGAAGAGGATGGGAGGGATAACGAATCAGACGAAGAATGAAACCTAAGTATTTGGACAACTTAGTGGACGACAAAAAAACTATAGGAATTAAAGAAGACTTAGAGAAGAGTTGTCCGAAACAGAAAGCAATGAATAATTGTTCTAAAAAAGAATTTTTCTTTTAAACGAGATGTAACGCCATCAATGATGGTGATAACATAATATATTCTGTCGTCAAAATTTTAAATTATAAAAATTTTTTACCAAATGCTTTAGTACTGCCCTTTTTGTAGATGGAATCGGTATATCCTTGGTGCTTTCTAGTCTTTTCAGACATTTTTGTTTTATCATCAGCGTAGAAAACCGGCTGATTGAGGAAGATAATGTAGCCACATTACCTTTAGATAGTAGTTATTAAGGTACGTATCCATTACGCTGGCGCTCCGTGCTCCGTGTAACTGCTCCAATGGATATAGCATGCGCTCCTCTACATAAACCGCGACCGATTGATACCCGCATAAATATCAGTTCAGAAAAAAACGCTGTAGATGGAATGGAACAATGGAACAAGTATTTCAGTAGAAGAATCATGCAAGGATAACTGGACCTGCATTCTTTAATCTGGTTCTAGAAGTAATACTTATAAAAAGCAGAGCTGGAATAAAGGTATTGCATTAGATGACCATTTGACAATAATACTTAAAAGCAAAAGTGATGGAAAAGCTACAATTGCCAAAGGTAATCGGAAATACGCAATGTGAAAAGCTGGATAAAATCAAAGTAGCTTACCTCGGAAAAAAACCAAAAAGGATCTGGAGGACCGTACTCAGCGACAGTCATATATGCAAGTTAAGTTAAAGGCGGTGGTTAAAAAAAACAAAGGAAGAAAGAACTAGAACGATACAAGAGGAAAATAATGACAGTTACATAACGATATGTACATACGATAGAGCAATGAAGAAGTAGACGAAATAGAGAGATAGAAGCAATTCAAAATGTATAAAATGACAAGAGAAAATCAAATTTTTGGGAACCTGGAAGGAATGGAAAAAATACAATGATAATTTATTTATTTAGCGTATGGCTCAATACATGGAATAAATACAATAATAATTGTAAAAAAAAACGTAAGTACATAATTCAAATGACAGTAAAATGACAATTATGGTGCTAAACAGAAAATCTATTGTGAAAAAACGCATATCAAGAAATGATAGATAGTGTGAACTACGCAAACGATAGATAGTGTGAAATATATAATTTTGACGAGTTTTTCCCCCTCCCTCTTGAACGGCTCTACAGCACAAATTGAGCTTTGGTCTTCTCCAAACTGTGCCTCCAATAGTGATGTTGATTATTGTTACTTTCGAGTATTCGTTACAAATCGTTATTTTGTATAAAGTAATCATTTACAGTATTACTTTACTACTTACATAGTACTTTGATTACTATGATTACTTTTGTTACTTTTGAATTTGAGTACCGGGAATCATATCGAGAATCGTATTTCTCAGTAGGTAGGTATTTTGTATAAAGTAATCATGTACAGTATTCGTTACTTTGATTACTATGATTACTTTTGTATTTGAGTACCGGTAATCATATCGAGAATCGTATTTCTCAATAGGTAGGTATTTTGTATAGGTATTCCGATATAACAACGACCTTCACCGATCTGTTTAAGGGATAAAAATGATTTGATTACTATGATTACTTTTGTTACGTTTGTATTTGAATACCGGTAATCAAATCGAGAATCGTATTTCTCAGTAGGTAGGTTTGTATAGGTATGTATTCCGATATAACAACGACCTTCACCAATCTGTTTAAGGAATAAAAATGATTTGATTACTATGATTACTTTTGTTACTTTTGCATTTGAGTACCGGTAATCATATCGAGAATCGTATTTCTCAGTAGGTAGGTATTTTCTATAGAGATATTCCGATATAATAACGACCTTCACGAAGTGCAAAGTAATCAGAGTAATCAAAGTAACCAAAGTAGATACAATAGTCGTTACTCGCTCTGTTACGATTGGTACGAAGTAACGAAGTAATCAGAGTAATCAAAGTAATCAAAGTAGACACAACAGTCGTTACTAGCTCTGATACGATTGGTACGAAGTAATCAGAGTAATCAAAGTAACGATTTGTCTATCTCTATAGTAATCGTTACTTTCGGTATACGTCAGTAACGAGTACTTTGTAACGAATAGTTACTTTTTCAACAGCACTAGCCTCCAATCTTTCCGTGCCGTCTTCTCCAGGTTCGTACGTTGCATTAATATTTTGATTGTGTTTTTAAACGTTCTAAACATTTTTGGGAGTTCTTTTCACGTAGAAAACTGTATTTGTAGCTGTAGTGTTATCTTTTGACAATATTGCCACAAATTAGTTGGATTGTTCCATACCATTTCTGTTATAAGAGAGAAATACGTATTTACGGTGGCTTTCCATCTTTTTATGCCCTTTTTAAATCATTTTTGAGAATTATTATTCCTCACTTATTTTACCTTTACTGGTTACTTGCATTCGCTCATATGTATATCTCTCATATAATATTTGCTTGTATTGATAATTTTTTTTGTAGAAGTAAGTATATAGATATTAAATTATCTATTAAAACCCTGTCAGTTTAAAAATTATTGAATAGAGTATCTTATCATGCGTTTCGACCCTTAATTTAGTCAGTTCTTATTTCAGGCAAACTGCTAATAGGGAGCTTCTTTGGAGGAACGTCGATATTTTTTATTATAGCTATTCCGAGTTCATAACTGCGCCATTTCCTAAAAATTGATAGCCATTAAAACACCCTTCTTAATCTGATTCAGTAGGTAGCAATATGAACCTTTACGGATATTTTCCTCAAGGGATATTTACTTCATTTTTCACAGCCTACAGATTATGTGTAGGAAATATAGCGATCGGCAAGACTGAAAGCAGCCATGCATTTTAATCAGTAATCCTTGGATTCAAAAAATTAGAACTTCATGAAGAACATTGTAATGTATAAAGAAAGACACAATTGCCATCAGAAAACTTTAAAATTTTATGTATTTTAATAATCGATTTTTAAATATAATTGGAACAGAATTTGAGTCTGGATAGCCATCAACTTGTACTCACTCATTTTCTTGTTTTTGGAAGGTCAGTACCCAAAGGACAATTTTCTTCAAATATTTTAAAATACTGTAACGAATTACCGACCGCAAATAACAGGTTTCGTCTCGACAGCCCGTCACGTAGGAGACATCTGGAACAATGACTCACCGAACGAGTGAGGAAACGATTTCTCGTGAATGTTCGACGGTCAAGGCCACGGATTACTAGTGATGGGCGGTTCCGTTTTTCTGGAACGTTCAAGAAAATGTCTGGTATTTAGTATTCAATATATAAGGAACTAATTTTGTAAATAGAGTGAGTCTGTAAAATAAATTCGTCTGTACAGTTATATAAATAAAGTCGTATAGAAATACGAACCGCTAGTTTCTTTGTAATTATAAGTTATTACAGTAATAACCGCTACAATACTTTCTCTTTGTTGCACTTTAAGTCTGGCTAGTAGCTCAGTAAATGACCGTTTTGAAGTGTAATTTTCAACACCACGACGGATTTGCTTTAAAATTTGGATTTAGGTTCTACTTACCCTCCACTTCAAAGTTGGACTTGTGCCGTTGGTTGCTTTTACTTGAAGGGTAAAATTCACCCCCTCTCGGGGGTGAAAAAACATAAGTTTGAAGTAAGTTCAAAAATTGATAAATTGAAAAATTTTAAGTAACTTTTGTTCCATAGAGTTTTTTCACGAAGTCAAAATTTCTCGAGGTATTTGCCAGTGAAAATGTAAAAATTTATTTTGATAAATAAAATTATTTTTTCAAGTTAAATTGTGGCTTATTTCCCAATAATTAGAATAGTTAACTACAAAAATGCCACAAATAAGTAGCTTCAGAACAATATTAAAAATTTATTGTTAGCAAAAATGTAGCTTATAAAAAAAATAAAAAAATTGGTGTATTCATGAAGTCTATAGATCAAGTAAAAGCAAAGTTGTTGCTGATAAAAAATACGTTCTTTTTAGTCAACTTCCAAATCGAATATTTTAAAGTGAAATAACCAAAAATGAGGCACTATTCGTGGAAAACTCATTAAAACTTTTTTAACTGTCTAAAAAAACTTTATTTTTATTTTTTGTAAAAGTTTCTAGAATCAAAACTAACCGAGTTAGGATCAAAATAAAGTTGGTCCCGTTTCTTGGGTAAAAAAATTATGACCTCCCCCCATTCAGCACCCCAAATAAAATTAATCGTTACCACTTTATGGTAGGGGAGCAAAGTATGCTAAAAGTGCAGTCACTCGAGCGATTTGGGGACCTATTGGGTTGTGAAGAGTCGGTCCTAAAACCAAAAAAAGTTAAGTAAAGTTTTCCATTTCAGTGGGCGCTTGCCATTTTTTAATTTAATTTTCCATTTCCAACAATCGTTTTTTCCGATTATAACGCCATCTATCCATAATTCGAAAAAATATTTCGAATAAAAGTTACTTATTTTTACGTAAAGAATCCAAATCTGTAATAAAAAATGAGGGTTTCCATTTAAGATTTTAAAGTAACCCCCCACCCCACCTCCGTGGGGGATCGTGTTTGGTGCCATTCGATAGATTTTTAAAAAATATTGAATAAGTGTATTTTACAGTTTTTCGATCATGTTCATTTTGCGAAATATCGTGGGATTCGTATTTAAAATATTAAATTTACCCCCCACACCTCTCCGTGGGAAGTCATGTATGGTATCATTCGATAGATATTTAAAAAATATTGAGCACATATTTTTTAGTTTTTCGATCTGTCATTCATTTTGCGAAATATTCGCTTTTTTCTTGTGAAACTTTGGGACTCACCCACTTCCTTATGCCCGGCTCAAATCGTCAGATTTTTGAAATATACACTCTTTTGCATGTACCTAACTTACCTTATCTTAATCTGACAATTTCGAGTTTATTTAAGGATAGATTTTTTTTTCGGGCCCCCTTAACGAACTCCCCTGTGTTAAGAGCCAATATATGGTAGAGGTACATCTACACGGTACCAGGTTTCTCCCCATATGATAATCTGACGAGCTCGAGTAACTGCAAAAATCCCCGCTTGGGCTCCCCTACCATTACCAAATCCTTTATATGACCGTTGATTGAAATATTAATACCCGTATTAATATTTCAATCAACGATATGACGCTATGAGATGGAGTGGCCTAACCCACAACGAACAATTTTACCAAAATGCTTTTATTACATTAAAGTTAACCCTTATTTAAGTATTTTCAGATGCAGAGTTGCTTGAGCCACTCTGCATCTGAATATACTTAAATAACTATAATGTAATAAAAGCGTTTTGGTAAAACTGTGGGTTGTGAGTTAGGCTACTTTGCATCTAATGGCGTCATTATATGTATTGTTTTATAATAATATAATCTGTAATAAGTTTGACCGGTTCGAAGTGATTATTTTTGAAAAAATTTGGTTTTATAGTAATTTTTTTTATTTAAAAAATGCCCTTTTTTCAAAATAACTTAAAGAGTATTATTAGTCATATGAAAAATCTTAGAGTCAAAAAATTTAGGTTTTGTTTTTATAAATATTTTGGTTTTATCTTGTTTTCTGTAAGACAAGTTCAAAATTTCCATACAATCGTTATTTACAAGCCGTTTAAACTACAATACTTTCAAAAATAAGCACTATGAACCGGTGAAAATTACAGATCATATAAAAAATAAATATTTAAAGTAAGTGGTAAAGCGGTAACGATTAATTTCATTTGGGGAGCTAAATAAGGGGAGATTTTCAAGATTTTTTTACAAAAAAATGAGCAAACTTTATTTTGAGTGTAACTCGCTAAGAACTTTTATAAAAAATAAAACTAAAGCTTTTTGTTTTGTATTCGCGGTGTGCAAGTACTTGGAGGGGATACGAAAAACTATCGTACGCGAATAGCGGAGAAATCTTGCAACTTTCTTAAATAATTCATTGTCAATTGAAATTGTTAAATTGACGTATATTTCATACCTACTGTCATTGAAGAAGGAAAATTATATATTGCTCCACAATATTGATATGATATGCAATTATTATATAAAGGTAAATTTAATTAATTGTATTTTGCTTGCAGTACTGCATTTTAAATAACTAATTTTATTAAAAAAAAATCAATGGGAAAATCCCAGTAATTTTATTTACTACATACAATTGTTTACGTCTTAATAACATAACCTGAATCTTATTTTTTCTTCTAATTATTTTTTTGGACTATGGCCTTGACAATTATCCAGCAACCAGAACCATATGATTGGCCAATATAATTAAAAGTGCGAATAAAGTTGCAGAGCGTAGAAACCAGGTGTCGCTTTTCCGAACTTGCGCGGTCCCAATAAAGTATTGACTTATTGTAGTTAAAAAACTCTATACAACAATGGTTGCTTCATCATCATCCAGCCCTTTGCGTCCACTGCTGGACATAGGCCTGACTCATTTTTGTCCATTGTGCTCTATTTGAGCACTTTGCATCCAATTTCTAGACATTTTTTTCTTGAGATCGTCAGTCCAACCAGTAGGTGGTCTTCCTCTACTTCTTTTGTCTAATCTCGGCCTCCACTCAAGTAATCTCTTCGTCCATCTCCCATCACTGATTCGGGCGACGTGTCCGGCCCAGTTCCATTTCAGGGTGGCAATTCGGGAAACTACATCGGCAACTCTTGTTCTTCGTCTTAAGTCTTCATTTCTAACTCAGTCACGAGGCGATATACTCAGCATTGACCTTTCCATTTTCCTCTGTGCTCTGTGCTATTTGCAGCATTTTAGAAGTTGTAGCTGTCAATGTCAAAGTTTCAGTACCATAAGTCATCACAGGCAACACACATTGGTCAAATGTTTTACGTTTTAAAGAAATTGGTATATCGCTTTTAAAGATGTCTTTGACTTTTCCATAGGCTGCCCATGCTAGGTTTATTCTTCTTCGTAGTTCGCATGTTTGGTTGTCTCTTGTAATCTTTATTTCGTGTCCAAGGTATATGTATTTTTCCACTAGCTCTACTTCGTTGTCTCCAATATTGATATTTCCGATAGGTACTAGGTTTGTCATGAATTTTGTTTTGGAGATGTTTATTTTAAGACCTACACTGGCACACACTAACTGAAGTTCATGTAGCATTGTACATATCTCCTTAAGGTTGTCAGAGAATAAAACTATGTCGTCTGCGAATTTCAAATTTGTTAATCTTCTACCGTCAATATTCAGGCCTCGCCTTCCCAGTTAAGTTTTTTACAAGCATATTCTAGTACTGCGGTAAACAGTTTAGGCGATAAGGTATCGCCCTGTCGGACTTCTCTGCCGATTGGGATATGGTCAGTGTTTTTATGTAGTTTCACCGACATAGTTGCGTTCTTGTATGTATTGTAAATTAACCTTGTGTATCGGTAGTCAATGCGGCATGCTTGTAGTGCTTCCAGAATTTTGTCAAATTCTACCGTCTCAAAGGCTTTATGGAAATCTACAAAAGTCAAAACGAGTGGTCGATTGTATTCTATAGTCTTTTCTATTACCGTTTTAATGCTCTGTAGGTGATCATTTGTTCCAAATCCGGTACGAAATCCCGCTTGCTCCATTGGCTGGTAGAGATCAAGTTTTTTCTCAAGGCGATTCGTTACTATTCTTGTAAGAATGGTTGCTTAAAATTAGTTAATTTATCCATTTTCAGACTTTTATTTTTTATTGTATGTTTTTGCACATTATAAACAGTTTAAGGAATTCTTTCTTTTTTGTCACTATTGACTTTACAATCGACTATATTGGCTGACTGACTGGAAGGAAACTATTCTTTGAAGGTAGTGAATATCAACCATATGTAATTGATTCCAAGTCACTGGTTACTAGTCGATCAGAAGTTCCTGACTCTAGGACAAAATGTCTTCCTGCTTGTTGGACATACGTACGACCTCTTGTGGTGGACTATTTTATTTTACATAGTTGGTATTGCGTCGATAGCTTGAATTCCTTCTGCTGTTATTAAAGTCTTGTTGTTTTCTCCTAAAATCTTCCTACTGAGGATATTTGTTTCTGGGCATTATTTTTTATGGCCTTTTTGTTCACGTCCATAATAATTATAACTGAAATTTGCTTTAAAATATACTTATTTAACTAAGTAATGTGTTTCTTCTGCATTATTCACAAATTTCAACTAAGCATGAAGTAATCTGGTTTTGACGAATTCCATGGTTACATGTGGTGGCATTATTTTAATAGCTGTAATGATATATTCTTCTAGGATTATCAAAAGTAAATTACTTACTTTATCACTTTCATCGATTTTCGAACCAGGGGCTCCAATTTTCCAATCATAGATTCAAATTTACAGAAATGTTCTTCCAAGCTACCTGTATACGAGTATATCAAGTTCAGAGCTTCAATAGATTTCTTATTAATAGGGGAGTCAAGATAGAACGAAATGATGCATTGTTTCGGAAAAATTGAAACAAGCTTATATTTTTCTAAAACTGTTTTTGTTAGTTTATATACACATGTTAAAGTAAAAAGTTCTATTAGCAGATTTTGCCGCTAATTGTTTATTAATTGTTTAAACAATAACAATTGTTTTGTATAAATAATTTAAAAAATATCGTTAAATTCATCATTTTACTTTGATCCAATATGTTTCTATTTTGTTTTCGATTATGCTGAATCCGAATATGGCATTACAATTTGAAAATTATTATAGCTCTTATACAGTATATCTGCATAGCAAGGAACCATATGGGAAACTTTTTTATTATCAATTTTATGAAAAAAAGTTATTCTTCATAAAACGCTCTGCATAGTCTAAAATCTAAAACTCAATCATCAGATATGAAATTTTATCAATTTTATACGAGGTATGTCAAAAATATGAATTTTGTTAAAGAGTAAAGTACCTTTATATTCCAGAATATCAAAAATTGTTATTATGAAAAGTTGTTTGGAATTAACAACAATGTTTTAATATATTTCTAATTAAAAAAAAATTAAATTTTTTCTCAAATTACGGATACCCATAATCATTTTATTTCAATTATGATAGCTATTTTATTATCAACTTTACGAAAAAACAAAATCTTCATAAAATACTCTATCTGGTCTAAAGTCTAAGATACAACCATCAGATATCAAACTTTTTCAATTTTATAAAAATATGAATTTTGTTTTTAAGTGACTTTATAGTTCACAATATTTCAATTAGAAGGATGTAATTGAACACTGGGACATATTTTTTAATTCCAAACAACTTTTCTTAATTACAATTTTCGATATTGTGAAATATAAAGGTACTTTACTCTTGAGTGAAATTAATAAAATTTGATATTTGATAGTTGCAACTGAGATTATATACGATACAGAGTATTTTATAAACAATAACTTTTTTCGTAAAACTGATAATAAAAAAGTTATCAGTAGGTTCTCAGTTAGGCAGACATACTGTATAAGAGCTAAAAAATTTTTTGTTAAACATTTATTATTGTTGAAGCTTATTGTTAAATGTATTTTAGGTAAGTTTTACTGAAAAAAGTTTTGATCACTTTGTATAAACATTTTTTAGCTGGTAATTTTAGGTTTTTGTATTAGATTTTTGTTATCTTTCTTAATTTTCTCAAAAAGAAATAGTTTATTTCATTTCTAAAGTAAAATAATTCAGTGCCTTTTAAAAATTACATCCTAAGCTTTAAAAAAGCACCTATAAAATTGTGATAAATCTGTTCAAACTTGAGAAATACCGTCTTAAAATGGTGGTAATTCTGTAAAACTACGAAGTTTTCAAAAATTACATTTTTTGAAACGTCGTATCATTTGAATTAAATTTTTGAGATTTTTTTAATAAAACATCGTTTAGTAAGATGTTTGAAAGGTAAGTTGTGCAAATTTGAAAGTTTTATAAGAACAATTGTATTAGTTACACATTTTTAAATAATTTTTAAACAAAATTCATGTAAGTCTCACTTTCCGCCCACACCGTACTTCTTATGCCCATACATTTTATTTCTTTTTATTGTAACCGTAAGATAGCTTAACTGTTCTTCTTTCATGTCCAATTTGTTAAATTTCATCTGATCCATTAGTTAAAGAATTACATTAAAATAACTCAATCGTGCACTTCGCCGAACGCTAGTTTACAGTGCGCCAATGTTTGTGAGAAGGGTGACTTGAGCGTTATAAATAAAAAATTATAGAAGCTACAGATTTAATTTTAGAAAAATCTTTATATACGCTTTTGTTTGTAAGATTTTTCTTTTTTTTTTCTAAGAATTATATTTTCGGAGATATTTAAAAAACCTCTAATTTCGCAGTTCATTTGTTTACTAAAAAATGAAGCACCCACTTCTCGAGTATAACTTTTTGATATGTTGTTTATTAAACATTTCTTAATGAAATTACAGTTCAATCTTGTTTGATTTTTTCCGAAGTGAAAATCTATATGCACTCCCCTATTATTACCCTGGAGTATATCCCTATATATTACCCTATAAATAAAATTTTGAATATAATTTTCAAAAATTACTTTTTCTTTCGAAAGTTACCCATACTCAATAATCACGTACATCAACTGCTTTAAAGTTTAAACCCTTTTTCACTAATTTAAAATATGATTTGCATATAATAGATAACGTCCAATTTATTTTGGAGCACTACTTTAATTTGGTTATTGAGGTGAACAGGAATTTCGACATTTTGTCGCGTCGTGTTATACAAACAATAAAAAATAATAATCCGAATGTGAAGCGATAAATCAAAGAATTTGGTTTTAGATAAGCGTTGTTACAATGGAATAACACTCGTATAAATAACGATACAAAAAAAGAGCCACTCTACGCTCGGTCTGGCGATTCAGTAGCAATATGCATTTGGATGGAAACTGCGAATGGAATTTTTGCGAATTTGTAGAGGATAAGGTGTGCAACAACCATAGACGTGTTCAAGGAAAAATTCCCCATATCTACTTTTGTGGATTGCTCACCGCATTCTTATACGGCTCTTTCTATGACCACATTTTCTGCAAAAAAATATTTTTTAAATGTGAGGTAAAGTTTTCAATCCCAATAGCGACATTAAAAATATTGAAAAATGTTAAAAATATTACTAAAAGATTTTTAAATTGAAAACTTATGGGTCCATTTCCCTGGTGACACCTCCATGGCTTCTAAAAATTGCAAGCCAGATGGATGCTGAAGCGAAGAAGACAAGAGGGAATTCAAATACTTACAATTCACGACCCAGTCTGTTCAGCTGGTAAATTCCAACGGAAAATACGGAAAATGGACCTAGTTACTCAAAGGAGTAAAGACCAATATAAAAATAAAATAAAAATTCCATTTTTATTCAGTTGCAATGCGAAGGCAAAACAATCTTATTTTTCACTTAGAATACGGAGCGCAGTCCAGCACTCTAAATCGACGATTTTCGACTCTTATTTGAGTCTCATCGGAGAGACGTAGACCTGCTGCTCCATACTCTAAGTGACCAACAACGATAGTTTATCCCCTACACCGCAACTGACGTGAATGGATTAGGTGACTAGCGTCATCTGGCAATTGAAAGGTAAGGTACAGTTTTCAATCCTAATAGCGACATTCATCATCATCGTCCAGCCTCAAAAGTCCACTGCTGAACATAGGCCTCCTCCCCTCGTTTCCAACCCCATCTATCCTGCGCCGCCCTCATCCAGTTTTTATTTACCTTTCTTAAGTCGTCAGTCCATCTTGTAGGCGGACGACCGACGCTTCTCTTGTCTTCTCTTGGCCTCCATTCCAATAACCTCTTCGTCCATCGCCCATCTGTCATTCTGGCTACGTGTCCTGCCCATCTCCACTTCAACCTGGCTATCCTCTCGATGACGTCAGTCACCTTTGTTCTTCTCCTGATTTCTTCGCTTCTGATTTTGTCTCGCAGAGTTATTCCTAACATTGACCGCTCCATTCTTCTCTGCGTGACTCTTAGTTTGGTAGCCGAGGCTTTAGTTAAGGTAAGTGTTTCTGATCCGTACGTCAAGACTGGGAGGACGCACTGATCGAATACCTTTCTCTTTAGACATGTGGGTAACTCACTTTTAAAAGTTTCTCTCGGTTTTCCAAATGCTGCCCACCCAAGACCGATTCTTCTCTTCAGCTCATGAGTCTGGTTATCCCTGCCAATCGTAATTTCATGTCCCAGGTATTTATATCTATCTACGAGTTCTATTTCCTTCCCACCAATACTGATGTTCTGGTTGGGTACCAAATTTGTCATTATTTTTGTTTTTGAGATGTTTATATTTAAACCTACATTTTCTGTAGCTACAACGAGTTCTTGTACCATCTCTCTTGCCATACCTAGATCTTCAGCTACTATGACTATATCATCGGCGAAACGTAAGTTGTTTAGGTATTCTCCATCTATTTTTATTCCCTTTGTCATCCAATCCAAACTCTTGAAAGCATGTTCTAAGACCGTATTAAAAAGTTTAGGTGACATTGGGTCTCCTTGTCTAACCCCCCGTTCTATTTTTATGCGATTACTGTTAGTATGTAATTTGACAGTGGTTGTTGCCTGTAATTATATTTTGTGTAATAATTTTGTATACCTATAATCTAGCCTGCATTCTTTAAGCGCCTGTAATATTTTGCTAAGTTCAACTGTGTCAAAGGCTTTATGAAAATCGATAAAAACTAGAACTAGGGGTTTATTGTATTCCACTACTTTCTCTATCAGGGTTTTTATACTTTGTAGATGGTCATTTGTTCCGTAATTTTTTCGGAATCCTGCCTGTTCTCTTGGTTGATAAGTCTCTAACTTTCTTTCCATTCTCTTAACTATTATTCGCGTAAATAACTTATATAAATGGCTGAGGAGGCTAATCGGTCTGTAATTCTCTAAATTGGCTTTGTCTCCTGCTTTGTGTAATAGAATCATAGTAGCGGTGTTCCAGTCTGTTGGAATATTGGCGTTGTGAAGGCAGATATTGAAAAGTTGTTTAATTTTTTCAAGTAGTATATTTCCTCCAATTTTTAGTGCTTCTGATACTATTCCATCTTCACCTGGGGTTCGATTATTTTTCATTTTCTTCAGAGCCTCTTTGATTTCTGATTTTGTTATATCGGGCATTAAATCCGATCCTTGATTTAATACCCCAGTTTTTACTGTAATTGGAGGTTGCGCATTGTCATCTTTTTTTCTTGATTTGTATAACTCTATGTAGAACTCTTCGACTATTGTTAATATTTCTTCTCTGTTTGTAGTTTCTTTTCCAGTTCTGTTTCTTAGTTTGTTGATTTCTATTTTTCCTTTTTGTACGCTTACGTTCTTCAAAACTTTCATGTTCTTATTTTGCTCTATTGCTTGTTTTGTTTTTTCTACATTGTAGTTTCTTATGTCTTTTCTTATTGACTTTGTGATAGTCTTATTTATTTGATTTAGCGCTTCTTTGCTGAAACTTGTATCTCCTTTCATCTGTCGTCTTAGTTCTATAAGGGTTTTAGTAGGTTGACTTAGTTTTTCATCTTTTTGGTTTGTTGGACAGTATTTAGTTTGAGCCTGTTGTATTGTGGTGATTATTTGCTTGTTCAGTATATTAATGTCTGTTGTTGTTGTATCTTTCAATGTATCATTAATATATTTTTCGAGCTCCTGAATATTAGTTGGTTTTACCCATTTCTTTGGGTGTTTCTTATTTATCATTTTGAGTCTTTCCTTTTCGATCGATATCGTTATTTTAGCTCTTACTAACCTGTGATCACTGCTTGTGCTGAACTGGTTTAACACATTTACGTCTTTAAATAATTCTTTTTTATTTGTTAAGAAATAGTCGATTTCGTTCCTTGTTTTTCCATCTGGACTTTCCCAGGTCCATCTTCTGTGTTTTTTCTTTTTAAAGAAGCTGTTCATTTGATAGAGATTGTTTTCCAAAAGAAAAGTTAACAGTTGTTTGCCTCTATCATTTCTGCCTTCGCTTCCAAAATTTCCCAATATTATTTCAGAGGGGTCTTCCTTGGTACCTATTTTGGCGTTGAAATCACCGCCTATTATTAAGAAGTGGCCAGGATTTTCCTTGATTGCAGAGGATATTTGGTCGTAGAATATTTGGACTTCTTCATCTGAATGGCCTGTAGTAGGTGCGTATACTTGAATGAACTTTAGGATATCTGGTGCTCATTTTGATGTTTAAGTAGACCACCCTTGTTGATATTTGGTTTATTGACACAATTCTGTTCGCAATTCTTTTGTGAACAAAGAAGCCGACTCCTCCGACTGTCGATTCCTCTTCTCCTTTGTAGTACCACAGATGGCCTGATGGGAGTGAGATAAGATTCTCTCCTTTTTTTCTAACTTCGCTGATACCCACAATATCCCAATTCACTTTTGAAAGTTCTTCCTCCATTTCTTCGAACCTTTCTTCGGTAGAGAGCGACCGAGCATTATATGTGGCGATGTTGAGGTTTATATTTTTGACGCACTTTGAATAGGGTTGGTTTACACTGGTCGGGTTTGTGGCATTTAAACACCGTGCTTGCCTTGCATATTTATTCCCACGAGTAGCTGGGGATCGTTGTCGATTCCTGTAGAGCCCCGCGTACAGGAACAAGGCTAATTTTCAATGGGATTTCGCCCGGTGTCCCAAGAGCATCGTTAGCGGCCGCGTGACGTGCGACCATTCAGTTTTTAGCACGATAGCTTCCACCTTAACTTACGGATTTTTTGCATCTGGTTTTTTCCATATTTTGTTGGGTAAGATGGGGAGGGAAAAAGGTGTATATTGGAAGAATCTGTAGTAGAAAGAAATATAGTGACCCGTCTGCCTTCGGAAACCTAATCGCCATTCGGGGTCGGAAAAAAACAAGAGTTAGCCAAGAGAGGCTGATAGAAAAGATTAAAGACATTTCACTCAAGACAAGTTGAAGAAGAGTAAAATGTGAAGGCCCTTATGATCCGCCAGGTGCGTTTCATAAGCGTATGAGTATTGGTACGCTTTGTGTTCCCGCTCATACTTCGGGGTGTTGACTACAGACTGTATGGCTCGTCCAGCATGCCATAGCATGGAGGATAAGGTTCACGTAATTTTTACAATGTAGACACCCTAAACTCCATGGTCTGACACATAGCGACAATAGCGACATTAATAATATTGAAAAATATTAAAAATATTATTAAAAGATTTTTAAATTTAAAACTTATTGGTCCATTTCCCTGGTGACACCTTCATGGCTTCTAAAAATTGCAAGCCAGATGGATGCTGAAGCGAAGAAGACAAGAGGAAATTCAAAAAACTTACAATTCACGACCCCGTCTGTTCAGCTGGTAAATTCCAACGGAAAATGGACCTAGTTACTCAAAGGAGTAAAGACCAATATAAAAATAAAATAAAAATTCCATTTTTATTCAGTTGCAATGCGAAGGCAAAACAATCTTATTTTTCACTTAGAATACGGAGCGCAGTCCAGCACTCTAAATCGACGATTTTCAGAGTGCTGGACTGCGCTCCGTATTCTAAGTGAAAAATAAAATTGTTTTGCCTTCGTATTGCAACTGAATAAAAATGGAATTTTTATTTTATTCTTAAATATTTTTTAATTAATCAAAATAATCTCCATTAGCAGCGATATAATCATTTCAACGCTTTTATAATTTTTCGATGCCGTCCTTGTCAAACGATATATCTTTGCTTTCAAAATTGGCCTTTTTTAGATCGAAAAAAGCGTGATAATCGCTGGTGGCCAGATGAGGACTATGGTGGGTGTGGAAGCAATTCAAAGACCAATTCCGTGCAATTTTGCCATCCTTTTCATCGTCTATCTTTGAGATTTAGGTCTTCAAATTTATTGTTTCTTCATGTTTCAGATAGTCAATGAAAATAATTCTTTGCGGGCTCCAAAACACAGAGGCCATAAATTATCCGGTGGTTTGTTGCGTCTTTGGTTTTTGGTTTGTTCGCTTTGGACGACTTTCTCCAAGAGCTGTCCACTCAGATGATGCCCGATTTGATTCCAATGTGAAGCGATGAATCCATGTTTCATTTATTGTAAAAACTCCGACTTATTCTGATTAAAATATCCAACAGCACCAAGACTCATCAATTTGTTTTACTTTTGGTTCTGGTGTGGGAAACGCGGCACCCATTTGGGAAACAGCTTTCTCATACTCACATGTTCGTGCATAATAGTGAAAACACTACCACTTGATATAGGCTATTGATTATGTTCAAAATAAGAGGGCTAAAAGGAACTACAACGTTAACGGGGTTTTATTGTTTCATATGGTCAATGGACCTCTGAATATAAAAAACCGCGGAGTGCTACCATTTAAAGGGGTGAATTAGGGTGAGTTCTATGCACTGTTGTTACAAACACGTCTATAGAAAAATTGTTCCAGGTTAAATTTTCTATCGAAATATCACCTTTTAAAGCAAAAAATATTTTTTTTTCGGAAAAATATAATAAAAAAAAAGCAAAAAAGCAAGAAAGAAAGCAATTTTGTTTTTTGCCCCATAACTTTTTTCCACGGGGATATAGGTATAGACATTGCTTCACAGAAAAGAAAACTACCATCCTTTCTCTTTAAAATGAAGTTTCTAGGATTTATAGTTTCTGAAATATGATTTTTCAAAGTTCGCCACTCACAGCGATTTTGGGCCATTTTCCTTGTTATTTCGCAAACATTGTTCTGTAACTTTTTTTACGCAGCTTTAGCTACATGCAATGGTGTGATAGGAAGAGAAGTCAATTACCTTTAAAATGGTCTATTGTAGAAGGTTGTATGAATACTTTTAAGCACGATATGGTTTTTCAAAATGTTATACTTTTAACGATTTTTGATATGTTTTACGATTATTTTTAAATTTCTCATTATAACTTTTTTTCTTGTTTATTTAGGTATTTACATTGTTGAATAAAAAAGAAAGCTTATTTTCTTTACTTTAAGGAGGGGGTATGGTTTGAAATATTTAAATTTTTTTATTATTTCAAATAAAAGTGCATACTTTCAAGAATACTCTCTGAAAATTTCAAAATAATCGGAGTAAAATTACCAGAGATACAGGGTGTTGAATATCCCTACCTTCGACTCGCTTTGCCGCGGCTTCGCGCCAGCACGCCGGAGCGTAGTGAGAAACGTTAAACAACTGTTCGCCTTCTCTTTTGTAGATTACTCCCCAATTTAAAAAACATATTCCAATGTTCATCACTTTACGATTTGGCAGACAAATAAGAAGATGAAGATGCAGTTGTTAAAACTTTAAACGCATTTTTCTCAAAACTTCTTTTTCAAATGCGGTGGACATTGTAACTGAAAAACTACCCGGCCGATCTACCTGATATTTTGCACAGATTTTCTTTAGACATTTTGTGAGGTAAAAACGTCGAGATATTTTTCGTGTTGTGCTTAATTTTTGTTCAACAATATTAAATCTGTTGGTTTACACAAAATTTTTATCAAAAATTTCGTATTTTTGACTTTTAAATGATACCAAAAATTCAAAAATCATTAAAAATAAAAGAAACTCGACGTTGTTACCTCGTGAAACTCATAAGCTAATAAAATCTTTTTGAATTTATTGTTTCGTATAATCCAGTGATGAGTTCTGATGTCCACCGCAAAATCCATTTTTTTTGAGCTGCCTGCCAAAATTTGTCGCCAATGGCTTATTTTTCAATATTTTGGATTGAATTTTTTCTTAAATATTCTTTGAATTGTACTTAATGTGTTTATTTAATTTAAAAATAAAATAATTCTACCATAGTTTCGAAAAAAATTCACAAAAATGTGCTTGATATGTTGATTTCAAACCATACCCCCTCCTTAAAATGGTGTACCTATTGTAAAACATTCTAGGACTATTTTTAAAAAAGATATGCTTTTTCAAAGTGTGACATATACACATGCAATATGTCTCACTAAGTTGGAGCCATATGGAAAACTTTTTGATTATTAATTTTATGAAAAAAATATTCTTCATAAAATGCTCTGCATAGTGTAAAACCTAAAATGCAATCATCAGATATCCAATTTTATCAATAGTATACGAGGCATGTTAAAAAATATTAATTTCGCTCAAGAGTAAAGTTTCTTTATATTTCACAATATCGAAAAGTGTTATTAAGAAAAGTTATTTGGAATCAAAAAGGATGTTCTAATACGCAACTATATTCTTCTAGTTAAAAAAAAGGATTCAAAATTTTTCTCAAATTACGTTTACCCTTGGATATCCTACGGATATCTTGTTTAAAAATAGTCCTAGAATTTTTTTCAATACACCATTTTAAAGTAAAGAATATAAGCTTTCTTTTTTATTCCACAATGTGTATGCCGAAATGTACAAGAAAAAAATTATAATGAGAAATTTAAAAAAATAATCGTAAAAAGTATCAAAAATTGTTAAAGTATAAAATTTTGAAAACCCGAAACTTGCTTAAAAATACCTTATACAATAGACCATTTTAATAATAATTCAATTCTCGTCCTACTAAATGTACCTTTCAATATACCTAGAAATGCGTAGAAAACAGTTGTTACAGAACAATGTTTGCGAAATAATGGTAAAAATGACACAAAAATGCTATGAGCGGCGAACTTTGAAAAATATTTTGGAAACTATAAATCCTACTGACTTCTACCGAACGTCATTTTAAAGAGGAAGGATGTAAGTTTTTTTCTGTGAAGCAATGCTTATACCTATATCCCCGTGGACATTTTTTAATATATTTTTGTAAAAAAAGATATTTTTTACTTTAAAAGTTGATATTTCGATAGTAAATTTAATCTGGAACAATTTTTCTCTAGACGTGTTTGTACCAAAAGTGCATAGAACTTACCCTAATTCACCCTGTGCCTAGGGACTAATTCACACCTTTCTCAAAAACGCACCCCTATAAATGGTAGCACTCCGCGATTTTTTCATATCTAGAGGTCCATTGACCATATGAAACAATAAAACTTCATTAACGTTGTAGTTACTTTCTTCTTCTTCTTCTTTTTGTATAGACATGACTGTCTGTTTTATAATGTGCGTCCAGTAAGTTGTCGTTCCATCGTTTTCGTGGTCTTCCCATTGATCGTCTTCCTATTGGGGAACCATCTCTCGCTGTCCTGACTACCCTATTTTTTGTCATTCGGCTTATGTGGTCATTCCATTCTATTCTTCTGTTTCTTACCCAGTTATTAATGTTATGCACCTTGTACCTCCGTCGTATATCTGTACTTCTAGCTCTGTCCCATAGAGTATTACCATCGATTTTTCGAAGGGTTTTCATCTCCGCTGTTTCGAGCAATTTTTTTGTAATCTCTGTGTCGGGTCGTGTTTCTGCCGCGTATGTCATTATTGGTCTGATGACTGTTTTGTAAATTCTGCCTTTCATTTCTTTACCGGTATTTTTATTTCTTCATATTGTGTCATTCAGGCAACCTGAGACTCTGTTTGCTCTATTCACTTGATCTTCCACTTCTGTTTCGAGCCTTCACTAGCTAGATAGTGTGCTGCCTAGGTATTTAAACTCCATCACTTGTTCTATTATCTGACCTTCCAGCTCCAATTTACATCTTATTGGATCTGCTGTTATAACCATGCATTTTGTTTTTTGTGAGGAAATTAACATGTTAAATTTTCTGGCGATTATATTGAATTGGTGCAGCATACGTTGTAAATCATCTTCACTTCAGCTGTTACAGTTACTATTAATATTTACCGGTAATTATTAATACAAACCGGATTGTTCACATCAACCGTAACATATACTAAAAAATATCTGCATAGATAAGGAAAACTGTAGGAGTTTTTTGTTTAATTATCTAAAATAATGTGTAATTTACATAGAGTTTGAATAATCTAAAATGCAGTACATCCTTTGAATTTTTGATCATAATTGATCGTATTTCAAAACTTACAAATATGCGGTAACAACTGTGGGTGACTAAAATTGTCAAAAAACGAAATTACCTGCGGCAAGGTCTAAAAAAGGAGAGGAGAAAATCAGGGTGGAGAAAGAATATAAAAAGCCACACACAAACAGCAAAAACATGTTGATTCGATTACATATATTCAAAAAAATATTATTATACTGCACAAAAAAAATGTAAAAGTACGCTCAAAGAAAAGTTCGTTGAGATCAGGTCGTTAAGCAGCTTTTAAATATATACAAAACACAGGGTGCTCCAATAAAAATAAAGTTTATGGACTATGATAGTCTTGCGTGAATCACCCTGTACATTTAAGTTTATATTTAAAAACCGCACATTTATATATCAAAATTGACAGGTATCAGCGATTTCTATAATTTTTTAAAACAAGGACAGAAATAATTTCATTTCATAAGTGGTTTTCACCCTACATTTATATAAAGGCGATTAGAATTTAAGGAATGAGTCTAAAATGTAAATTTGCATGGTTAAATAAATACATATTATAAATTAATCATGTTTTAGTCTTAGCGTTCTTCTTCTTCTTCTTTTGCCCTTTAATTCGTCCAATTCTGAACATAGGCTTCCCCCAGTTTCCTCCATTCGCTTCTGTTTAGTGCTTTCTGTTTCCAGTGCGTTCTTCCTATCTTTTTAATGTCGTCTCCCCAACTCCCAATCTCATCTGGGGTCGTCCTCTTGCTCTCTTTCCTGTCCATGGTCTCCATTGTTGTATCGTGCTATTCCACCTATTGTCCGTTTGTCTAGCGTTATGACCTGCGAAGCTCCATTTTAGCCTGGCTATATGTTGGCCTGCGTCTTTTACTTTTGTTCTATTTCTGACCCAGTTGTTTTGCTTTTTGTCTGTCAATTTTACTCCTAACATTGCTCTCTCCATGGCTCTTTGTGTCTTCATTATTTTATCCATGTTTGCCTTGGTCAAGGTCCATGTTTGGCATGCGTATGTGAGAATTGGGAGTATGCACTGGTCTTAGCGTTAGAAGACTTTAAATAAATTAAATTACACCCTGTTTAATAGTCAGATTTCGACAATGATTCTTTCAAATGTTATCAAGCTGACTGAATATGCAAGAAGAAAATCATTCTGCAAGAAGAAAAATAAAGAATCCTCTGAACTAATACCTAACAAACATTATAAGATTTCAAATACACCGAAAATCAACTGATTAGGTAATGGATCTTTTAGCACTTTTTAATTGAGGAAGTACTTTCACGAGATAGGTAAAATTAAAAACCATAGGCAAGGAAATTCGAAATGGAGGAGATATTAAAGTAGAACAAATTCTTAAACTATGTACATACTACTTATAAGAAAGTTCATCGAATTTACATGACTTCCTGGTAGAGCTTAATGGATAAACTGGGTTTGAAACAAAGGTCTCACGAACAAGTACCAAAAACAGGTATAGTAGAATCCCACTAATCCGGAACTAGATTAGATTAGTGAGATTCCACTAGTGTAGTGTCTCGCCCTAGATGATCTTTTAGATGAATCTTATAATAATAAACAAACTGAACATTAGCAACTCGGTCTAATATAATCTGTGGATTAGTAAAAGACATAACAAGAAAAGCAGCACCACATATGACACAACATAAACTTTTATTTACTTAGTCACAACCAACCAGTGTTGCCAATCGCATTTCTCTAGATTATCCGATGATCGCTCGAAAAATATCCGATTTGTCACGAAAAGGTACGCTAGGTCAAAAATTATTCTGTTATTAAAATCAATGTTGACAATGTTATTCTTTTAGTCCCCTTAACAACCATCAAATAACAAAATCCGTTGTTCGTACGCCAATCAGTTGACTGTAATCAATTATCATTATGATAATTACCATAATTGGTTGATTAATTAATTATTAATTATCAATTAACGTAACAATTATTAACATAATTGATTAATTAATCAATTAATCTCATAATTGTAATCAATTATGTTTTCAGCAACCCAATCAAAGTTGACATTGACAGTAATTAAATATTTGATAATGATCAGTTGATTCCATTTCTGATTAGCGTTCGAACAACCGGCCCTTTAATCTACTGGATTCTCTATTTCACAGTTTAAAAATTTTTGTTTATAGATGAAAATCTCGTATCCTAGCTGATTATTACCTAATTCATGTATGTAAATACTATTTACTTACTATTATTATATTATTCGTATTTTGTATTATCGTAAGTGTTTGATTTGGTCTAAAACAAATTCATTATTATATTTCAATATCCACACGTTAGTAAAAATTGTTACCCACCTTAACATTTTTTATTAACCATTTATCCATTATAAAAAAGTATTTTCACAAACCAAAACTTATTTCAACAGACGAGACGTACATAAAATGAAAATTAAACTAAATCGTGCGTGGATTAGCTTTCATAAGTTTAAAGACTAAAAACTAAAAACTCATAAATAACATCGGACGGCAGACGGTTTTTGAAATTTGAATTGGATTAGTATGCCTTAAGTGGACGCACTTGTGCATTTAAATTCTAAACAAATGAATCGGCACATGTCCCTTTTGTCAAAAGATGAAAAGTATCCGATGTCACTAACATTCATCCAGTATAGGCTATTTATAAAAATTTGGGTTGAACCAAACAAAATTAATGTGTTGTTGGTGTTGCGAATATATGGATGAGAAAGTTTTAGTCGATGGTAGATACACTGAAAAATATCCGCAAATATCCGATTTATTTAAAGATACGAAGAAGATACGACAACTCTCAAAAAGGTACGCAAATCGGATAATTACCCGCTGATTGGCAACGCTGCAACCAACCTACATTTGAAATTTCTTTTTCAAATACCGTCAACTAAACTTAACAGTAATATAAACATTGTTCCTTGGCGATTGAGTAATAAACTTTCTACCAATCCTAATATTTATTTATATTCGAAAAACAAAACAACTTTTTTCATTAAGACTCAAACCGAATAATGTCATAAATCGACATTTTTTCCAATTTTTCCCATAACAAAGTTTCAGTTTTTATTTTTGTCCCCTTTGAAGTTTCGTTAAAGTTCCGGATATGGACGCCAGGATTTAAAATTACTTTTGGGTTATGGCACATTTTTATTGTCAGAGGGTTGCTTGGTCAGGAGGGATTGGCTTTGATTTCCGGGTTTGGAGTTTTCTAAGAAAAAGAATTTCCCAGATTTCTCACAGATCTGTTCGAGGTTACGTAGCCACTACGTGCAATTGCACTTTTCTATACATATTTCAGAAGATTTCCACTGGAACCGAAAGAATTGCATAATCCAGATAGTTTTGAAATATATACATTGTATGAAGCTAAAAAAAAAGAATTGAAAATATATTGCCCTATGAAAACCTTTAATAATGGATTATTACATATATTGCTGCAAGAGGGGTATAAGGATTATATCAGGATTAGGGCTTACAATACCGGAATTCCGGGATCCCGGACGATTTTTGTCCGGTATTCGATACCGGTATTTATAATAAAAATACCGGTATTTCGGTATTAGCTTAATTTATAAAAAGTGAATTGATGCACAATAAACGTTCTTCCAAGATATTTTTTGCTATGACAAGAAATTATTTTTGAAGATAAACAACCAATATCATTGTAAAAAATATTTATTAGACACGTTTATGACACATACAAGTCAAGTATAGCGCTTTCTAAAAGCGTGAATGTCGTTAATTTAAGGCGAAGGGTTATATCAGCTTCTACAATGAAATTATTAAATCTCGTCTATACAAATACATAAAATCAGTTCTATCAAAATTCTTAAATAATTAAAATTAAACTACTTTATTTTATAAATAAGCCGTAAGATTTATTAATCAGAATTGATTTTACATTTTCAGATCTATTTTTCATTTTTTTGTGTATTGTGGGGTATAAATTAGGCTCACTTATTTTCTGAATTATTAATAATAATTGAAAATATATAGCGGTTTAAATACAGAGTAATCCATATAAAATATTTTTCACAGTAAGTTAATCTTTGTACTTATTAATATATTTTAAAGTTAAATTAATTTATAAATAGCAAATTTCATAAGTAAAAGTACTATCCTATTATATGCAAAATTTATCCTAGAATCAAATATATAGTTTTTTTATTTGAACATTTTTTGTATCTATCTATTCCTACTCTCTATGTAATTTTATAAACAACATCTACTCATTTCAAAACAAGACTTGATAGGTTTCATATTATATTATTTAATAACAAGTCGATATAACAACTGAGGATAGTACATATAAATATAACGTGTATTTTTTTATTCATAATACCGGTTTTAATACCGGGATCCCGGTATTTGAAATTTTAAATACCAAATACCGGTATTGAGATTTTGGCTCGGTATTATAGGCCCTAATCAGGATATATCGGACATTAAAGCCAGTATAAAGTTCACTTCACAGTAGAGCTTCACGATATTCCATAAAAATATCGATATTGTATTGATATCGTATCGAAAATCAATACGATTTCGATACAGTACATACCTTAGCAATATTAATGTCGATACGATACTCATTATCTGAAATCAATACAATACTCTTCTATTGTCCGCTTGCCTCGATATTATTGAGAATATCGATATCGATAAAAAAAAAGCCACTTGAATGCTGCGTATGCCTATTATACAGATAAAATATTATAAGAGTTATAAGACGCACAAGCGCGTATGCTCTCCATTAGTGCGAGAGAGAATGACGATGAATCTGAAAAGGACATTGAAAACTACTTGAAATCTTTAAGACCTGGACCAGACACAAATATTTTATTATGGTGGAAATCATATACTACTGTTTTCCGCGTTTTATCTCGGTTGGCTAGGGATATTTTGTGTGTCCAAGAGACGTCCGTACCAGTCGAGCGGCTTTTGTTTTGAAGCAGAGCTGGGAAGCTTGAAGCAGGGAACGAATAAAAGATGCCCTTTAAAAGATAAAAGTATTAGACCACAGGCCCATGTCCAAAATGGATGGGTCATATGAACCACCAGGTGACGTATATAGGACGATATAAGAGCATAAAATAATAAGATTCAGCACTATGCCGTCACTTGTAAGCAGTCCAACTGAGTGCTGGTGAGAATTCAAAAGTGCAGGTAGAGTGGGTACATTTTGGTCATATATTTTTGTACGGCATTGTTACCATAGATAGATCCATGAAAAATAATAAGAAAGCGCGCAGTGCCGTACAAAATTGGCGAGCCACAAAGTTAATAAATTTTTTTGATTTTCTGACAGTTTCCAGGGTAAATTTGGTCATTTGATTCTGTACGGCATCAGTTTCATACTGTTTTAATACAACTTCTAATCCATTATTCCGCAACGCCGTACAAAAATCATGCGACAAGGGAAAACAATCGAGGGTTGCAATCCCCTCTCTTTCCGTGGTCCGGGAGGTGATTTGAAAAAGTACGGCTTCGGTTCCAAAACATTATTTAGCACTCAAAAGTACTATTAAAAATATTGCCGTCAAAAAATTATTGTTTATTTGAATGTATATTAATACTTATTTTAATTTCATGGTATACTTGATTCATAAAGCTAAAAAAATTATTTGACTCTGTACGGCAACTTTTTCTTTAACATTATATTGTAAAATATAATATAGAGGTGCAGAATGTGGAACTGACCACTTTTTACTCAGAGCAGATCTATACTTTCCATATATCTTGAACAACAAAATTGAAGAGACCCAGGAAGAGATTACAGAAGAACACCCGCCTCAGTACAAATACAACATCGACGCACTGAAAGATAATTCAATCTCCTTTCTTTTTAAATTAAGACTGAGCCAAAAGATAACCAATACACAGTTTAATACAAGAACAGCAGATGAAAAATATGATCGGCTAAAAAAGTGCTTACATGAAGCTGCATTCGAAGCGTTAGGGGAAAAATCCTCAAATAACACTAATCACCCTTGGTTTACAGATTCTTTAAAAGAAAAGACGAGGGAAAAAAAAGAAGCATATCAAAAATGGCTCAGTACCAATTGCTCAGAAGACCGAAAAACCTACGCAAGAATAAGAATGGAAACAAAAAAAGAAGTGATTAAAACCAAAGAAAATATGTGGCTGAAGAAATGTGAAGAAATAGACACTCTTATGGGAGGAACAAAAAGCAGAGAAGCTTGGAGAACAATATCAAATACAAGACAAAACGTACAAGAAAGATGCCAGATATCCCTTATAAGTGTAAACGAGTGGGAAACATACTTTAGAAACCTATTGCAAGAGAATAGACAGGAATATGTAAGGCAAACCATCATCGCCCCAAACAACCTGGAACAACTAGAAGATATAACTATTCGAGAACTAGAACTAACGTTAAGAGAAATGAAAAACAATAAAGCTCCTGGTCCCGGAGGTATTCCAATTGAACTCATTAAGCACAGCACGACACAGGCAAAAGAAATTTTAGTTGAAATATTCAACGGATGCCTTTCAGGCAATAGTGGCGTGCCCTCTGAGTGGAAAAACTCCATAACTACCCCTATATACAAAAAGGGTGGTAGAAAAAATTGTAAAAATTACAGAGGCATTAGTGTGACCAGCTCAGTTGGAAGACTGTACGGACGAATAATAAAGAAACGGATAGAAAAGGAGTGGCAAGATTCCGAAGAACAAAGTGGATTTAGGGCAGGTAGATCATGCACAGATAACATTTTCTGCATAAGGCAATTACTAGAAAAACGTTCTGCTAGAAATCTAGAAACTCACATGGTATTTGTAGACTTAAAAAAAGCATACGATACCGTTCCCAGAGGAAAAATGTTTGAGGTATTACAACAAACCACTTTAAATAGAAAATACATCCAAACAATAAAAGATCTCTATGCTAATGCAACAACAGCAATTAAAATTGGAACGAAACTTTCAAATACCTTTGAAACTTCGAAAGGCCTTTTGCAGGGATGCTGTCTGTCGCCCACTTTATTTAAAATTTACCTTACACATGTGTTAAAATATTGGACTAGGAAATGCCAAACAATGGGGATACCAGTAGGAGATTCTTATTTGTATACGTTGCTATTTGCTGACGACCAAGTTGTGATTGCTGCTGATAAAGATGACGCCAGTTACATGATTAGAAAATTGAAAGAGGAGTACCAAAAATGGGGTTTGGAAATGAGCATGGAGAAAACTGAATACCTTGTAGTCGGAGGTGATACTGAAGACTTAGAATTAGAAGGGGAATACATAAAAGGATGTGATGAATTTAAATATCTAGGTTCAATTTTTGACAAAAACTCCACATGCGATCAAGATATAGAATATCGAATAAGCCAAGGAAGAAAAGCTATAAAACAGCTAAATGGCATTTGGTGGAGTACAGGACTGCAAAATCAGACAAAGAAAAAAATCTACCAAACTATCGTGGAAGGAATTGTCCTGTACAACTCGGAAGTGTGGGAAGTAAAAGACCGACAAAATAAAAGACTTCAAGCTTTAGAAATGGACGCGCTTAGAAGAAGCTGCAGAATATCTAAACTGCAGCATATCCCAAACGAAGAAATAAAAGAAAGAATGGAAGTAGAAAAGGATATTATAGACAGAATAGAACAAAAAAGATTAATATGGTACGGGCATGTCCAGAGAATGGGACCAACAAGATGGCCCAAGAAAATGATCCAGTATGTACCACCCGAGAGAAGAAAAAGAGGCAGACCGAAGAGAACATGGATACAAGATGTAGAGAAAGCAATGAACAGTAGACAACTCAACGAGGAAGATATTCGTGACCGAAAAGCATGGCGAATAGGATGCGGGAAACGGCGAATGCTGTAGAACACCCGATATATATATATAATTGTTATATAGTATTGCCGTTCAAAAGAAACTGTTCTAAAAAAAATTATAGAGAAATACAAAAACAGAAATTTTTTAAAATATTGCCACAGTTTAAATATTCATAGATTAATAAAATATAGCAATTTTATACATTTATCCTTTGTTTTAAATAGTATTAAGATAAATAAATTAGGAAAAAATGATGCCGTACATTTCAATGCATACCATATCTTTTAGGTTGATGATAATGACGCTACCATTTTAAAAGTACATAGTATTTTATGGTCATTTGATACTGTACGGTATTAACATATTTTTGAAGAGAACAATTATTTTTGATAAAATCATTATGACGTCTAACTGAAGTGAAAGGGTGTGTAGGTATATAATATCCAAGAATTGAAACTGTAAATCCCAGTATCAACAGTTTTTTATACTTTTTGATTTAATATATACTTCAAGCATTATTGTTACATGTATATGATTGATGTGTTTTATTGTAATGATGTGAATAAATAAAACAACTACTATTTTTTAGAAAAATTACTACTAGAAAACGACTACTTAGCACACAGTACAGTAGGTGTACTGTTATAGGCAGGTGCAGATAATATGCCTACAAATGCTAAACGTCGTAACATAACGTTGCTCCTTAAGCGATATAAATATATCGCACACCTAGTTCAATTGTGCCACAACTGCAAAAAATTCGAATTTTGAGTTAAGGCTGTAAAATATTGCCTATATAATGGCCCATCTAATTCAATACAGCCTGAACTAAAATATTGTTTTGGATAAGTATAAAGTAAGTTACTTCGGTATTTCACTGTAGGGTTTTTGGAGGTTTTAAAAATGCAATATGGCCATAACTGGGAGATGTGGCGATAATATACACTGCCACAATACAACCGATGTAATTCAATACGTTCAATATGGCCACAACTGCAAAAATCAAGAGAGATGTGGCGATAATATACACTGCCACAATACAACCGATGTAATTCAATACAGCCACAACTGTAAAAATCAATTGCTTTTTTCATTATATTGCCGCCGTATCTCCTAGGTATCGTTTTATAAATGACTTTCTTCACAATGCAATATCGCCATAACTATCAAAATTATAATAACGTTTTATTTTTAATAAATTGTAATAAGATCCAGCGAATAACTGTATAATATGCTACCTAAATTGTAATTTCGAAGCCAGTCATTCTCAAAATAAATTATTTACAGGACATAACGGGTTTGCTACAGAACGTTTTGCTCATTTCTCGAGAATATTGTGTTTTGCACTTGTGGCACTATTGAACTAGGTGTGCGATATGTAAATTATATTTATTTAATATTTTTATTACTTTTTTATCAATATGAACTTTCAGATTTGTACGGCGTTAACTTTTTTATAAATTATTGCATTAAGTACAAATGAACTATCTAAATGCCGCATAAAAAATATCGTCATAAATTTCACCTTACATTTCGTTATATGGATTTTTCGTACATTTCATTCTGTGGATTTTTCCTTGAGCTTTTTTTTCCTACAAACCTTTGGACCAACGAAAATGTACGGCATGTAAAATAATGTTATCTATGCATAAAATACTTTCAAAATAAATTAATTTTATGTTGTTTCAAATCAACCCCCGGACCACGGAAAGAGAGGGGATTGCAACCCTCGATTTTTTCCCTTGTCGCGTGATTTTTGTACGGCGTTGCGGAATAATGGATTAGAAGTTGTATTGAAACAGTATGAAACTGATGCCGTACAGAATCAAATGACCAAATTTACCCTGGAAATTGTCAGAAAATCAAAAAAATTTACCAACTTTGTGGCTCGCCATTTTTGTACGGCACTGCGCGCTTTCTTATTATTTTTCATGGATCTATCTATGATAAAAATGCCGTACAAAAATATGTGACCAAAATGTACCCACTCTACTTGCACTTTTGAATTCTCATCAGCACTCAGTTGGACTGCTTACAAGTGACGGCAGAGCGCTGAATCTTATTATTTTATGCTCTTATATCGTTCTATATACGTCACCTTGTGGTTCATATGACCCATCCATTTTGGACATGGGCCTGTAGTCTATATCAAAGAACTCATTTGTGTGAACAGATGGATGAAGAGTTTTTTACAGGATAATATTTGTGAGGTTAAAATGTAATTTATACCATTTCTTGTATATTCTAGGAGATTTTTTAATAAAGATAATAAAAAATGAATAGAGAATCGTTTTTTATTATTATTAATTTAATCCTTTTTATGTCGATATTTTATCGAGTATTGTATCGATATCGTATCGAAATCAATATCAATAATACGATATTTTTATAAGAAAGTATTGCCGATATCGATACACGATACTATACTTCATTGGCATAACCCTATAACCAACACAATACTCAATACTTAAAAAGTATCGATATTGTATCGTATTGTGAAGCTCTACTTTACAGACACATTATTTGTTCGATCATTGTGTATCCTGAAAAAATATAATATCGCAATATATTTATATGGTGGGAACTCTGTTCAAAGGCAATCTTTTCAAAGTTTCAGTCCACAATCTTTCAAATGCCGCTAATTAGATTTCTCAATTATTATAAATAAACATGTAGCGGATTAAAAAAATGGAATGTATTATCCCGGCATTTGAAAACACCTTTGCCCATATAAAATCCTTTGGCAGTGGTTAATGGTAATGGTTTCGATAGTAATGCAGTCGATTCATCAGTTGTTCGACTTCAAGATACAGTTTTAGTATGTCGATTAAATAGATACTGTGTTTGTCGTTTATGGCACATTTTTTTGTCAGAGGGATGCTTGGTCAGGATTGATTGGCTTTGATTTCCGGGTTTGGAGTTTTCTAAGAAAAATAATTTGCCAGATTTCTCACAGGTCTGTTCGAGGTTACGTAGCCACTACGTGCAATTACACTTTTCTATACATATTTCAGAGGATTTCCACTGGAACCGAAAGAATTGCATAATCCAGATAGTTTTAAAATATATACATTGTATCAAGTTAAAAAAAAAATGAAAATATTTTGAGCTGTTGAGACATTTAATACTGGATTATTACATATATGGCTGCAAGAGAGGTATCCGGATATATCGGGCATTAAAGCCGGTATAAAATTCATTTTTTCTCTTCTGTAAGTGCCGTCTGCCAATCGGAGATTGGATATCATCATCACTATCTTTACTATATCTGCCGCTGCTCCTATATCATCATCACTATCTTTACTATATCTGCCGCTGCTCCTAAGTGTTCTATGGAACTGCATTTAAACCAGTCCCTTAAATTTTTCAACCGTGACACTCTTCTTGGATGGAGGTTGGCTACTATAATTGCGAACTATTCTCTGTCTTCAGCTGTTCTTATTAGCTGTTCAAAATTTAGCCCTATCCATTGTCGGATGTTTCTCAGCCACGATAGTCTTTTCCTTCCCAGTTGTCTCTTTCCCTCGATCTTTCCTTTTACTATAAGTTGAGCATATTGGTACTTAGTATTTCTCAGTATGTGGCCTAGGTATGATGTTTTTCTAACGTTCACTGTGTTAAAAAGTTCTCTTTCCTTGCCTATTTTATGCAGCACTTCTTCGTTTGAAGTATGCGATGTCCATGAAATTTTTAGGTAGCCCCATATTTCAAAGGCCTCCAATTTATTTACGGTTGATGTTTTACGGGTCCATGTCTCAACTGCATAGTAAGAGTCGACCAGTAGTCTGGGCTGATTATCGGAGAATAGGCTATTTTTGGGAAAAGTTATTTACCAGCAATTTTATTGCTGGAATCGAATTATAAGATCCTATATATTAATAATATAGGTATGCAAAGTCCTCAGATAGTGTGCTACTTTTTTTATAAACAAAATGGCGCCCGAAAATCGTGTTTTTTTCAATTATTGCTCTAGAACTCCGAAGATTTTAACTTTACAACAAAAACACTCAATTAAAAATTCACCATGATTACATTCTGCATAGAGACGTGTTTTTCCCGATCTGCTCCGACGAAAATTTTCCCCGGAAAATGCGGGTTTTCCCAACAAAATCTTCAATTTTCAAATAAAGTTTTAGATAAGTAATTATTTACCAATAATTAAATAATTTGGTGACTTAAAAGCCTTCTTGGTTTAGATTATAGTTCCAGAAGCTGGTGAAAATTAAACGAATATTTTAGCAATAATTCAATTGTTAATTAATAATTTACGATCGCAATAATAACCAAAATAATTATGATACACTTACCAAACTTTGAAATCTTATAAAAATGAGATGCCTATTTAACATTTTGTTGACAAAAGATACATTTTTTATTTTTTTGCATAATCTTTAAATGTTAAAAAAAATAGTTATAAACAAATTAACGTTTCTCAGAAGGTTTTTATTATATTATAATTTTAAAAAATAGCTAAAATGCGTATTTCAAATATCTCGAAAATAAATGCTTTAAAACTTTTTTGCAACCATTTGCAAAAAAGTTATGAAACAGCAAAGTAAACATACGATTACTACGGTGTTAATATTTTTTTTTAATTCTTTCAAAGCGTAGAAGTGAGTTTAAAGAACAAGCTAATTATTTATAAAACAATATCGATTATCAGCTTAATGGTTATATTTTAATTAAAGATTATAAATATATTTTTTTGTAATTTACACGCGCGAAAGTAGAATAATACAGTACCGTAGCTACCCGCCCACATACACAACTCACGCGAGTTTAAGCGTGTCAGTCGCTTCGAGTGAACATTTTATCTCCGGCTCTGTATCAAGCCTACTTTCGCGCTAAAAATTACAAAAAAAAGTATTTTTAATCTTTGATTAAAATATAACCATTGCACTCATTTTTGACATTCTTTGTGAGTAATTAGATTGTACCATAGACTCACTTTTAAGCTTTGAAACAATTAAAACAAATTATAAACAATGGAGATATCGTATATTTATTTTGCTGTTTTCTAACTTTTTTGCAAATGGTTGGAAAATTTTTTTAAAGCATTCATTTTCAAGACCTATGAAATACGCATTTTAAGTATTTTTTAAAATTAGAATATAATAAACAATTTCTAAGAAATGTTAATTTGTTTATAACAATTTTTTTTAAACATTTAAAGATTATGCAAAAAAATGAAAAATTTATATTTTGTCGACAAAATATTAAATAGGCATCACACCTTTATAATCTTTCTAAGTTTGATCAATGTCTCATGATTATTTTGGTTGTTATTGCGACTGTAAATTGTGAATTAACAATTGAATTGTTGCTAAAATATTCGTTTCATTTTAACCGGCTTCCGAATTTATAATCTATACCAAGAAAGCTTTTATTTCACTAAGCTATATAATTATTGATAAATATTTACTGGCCCAAAAAATTTATTTGAAAATTCGAGATTTTGTTGGGAAAACCCACATTTTCCGAGGAAAATTTTCGTCGTAGCAAATCAGGAAAAACGTGCGTCTATGTAGAATTAAATTGGGGTGAATTTTTATTTGAGTATTTTTGGTGTAAAGTTAAAATCTTTGGAGTTATAGAGCAATAATTGAAAAAAATACGATTTGTCGGCGCCATTTTGTTTATAAAAAAAGTAGCACACTATCTGTGGACTTTGCATACCTATATTAATAATATATAGGATCTTATAATTCGATTAAAGCAGGTAAATAACCTTTCTTTGTACTTTACTAATTAGACCAACGTATTATAACTATTTTTTTTTTAAATTTTAAAGATTATGCAAAAAAAAAGAAAAATTTATATTTTGTCGATAAAATATTGAACAAGCATTTAGTCTTTATAATCTTTATAAGTTTGATCAATGTATCATGATTATTTTGGTTATTATTGCGATCGTAAATTGTTAATTAACAATTTAATTGTTGCTAAAATATTCGTTTAATTTTCACCGGCTTCTGGAATTACAATCTATACCAAGAAATCTTTAATGTCACTAAGTTATTTAATTATTGATTAATAATTACTTACCTAAAACTTTATTTGAAAATTATAGTTTTTGTTAGGAAAACCCGCATTTTCCGAGGAAAATTTTCGTCGGAACCAATCGTGAAAACATATCTCTATGCAGAATTTAATTGCGGTCAATTTTTATATGGGTGTTTTTGTTGTAAAGTTAAAATCTTCGGAGTTATAGAGCAATAATTGAAAAAAATACGATTTGTCGGCGCCATTTTGTTTATAAAAAAAGTAGCACACTATCTGCCGACTTTGCATACCTATATTATTAATATATAGGATCTTATAATTCGATTCCAGCAATAAAATTGCTGGTAAATAACTTTTCCATGAATTTTGCTAATTAGCCCAGAGTACAGACGTAGCATTTGGATAGACGTAGTCGAATTTCGAGTTTTATTCGAGAATCACAAAGCAGTTTTTTATTTTTTTGAAAGATTTTCTGGCCTGCTCTATTCTCGATCTTATTTCTAGATCAAGATTTAGGCTGCTATCCATCCAATATCCCAAGTACTTAAATCTATTCCATCATCATCACGTAGCGCTACAACCCTGGGTGGGTCCTGGCTGACTGTACAACTTTCTTCCAATTAGTTCGGTCTTCCATCAACCTAGGGTCAAATGGGATGTTCATTTTTCGGACATCTGCTTGGATGTTGAGTTTCTTTGGTATTGAGAACTCCGCCATGGCATTCCATACTTGGCTTCTTTCTACGCTGTCATATGCCTGTCGAAAGTCTACGAAGTGATTGTGTATGGGCCTGTTATACTCCCATCCCTTTTCTAGAAGCTGTCTCAGCGGTGAATAGTTGATCTATTGTGGATCTTTTTGCCCTAAAACCGGCTTGATATTCTCCTAGGACATTTTCAGCATAAGGGGTTAGTCTACATACTAAGAATGATGTTTGAGAGGTGTTTAAGAGTGAAATTCATCTGTAATTCGCGCATTTTGTTTTGTCCCCTTTTTTGTGGATGGGCACTATGATGTTTTCCTTCCATCTTGCTGGTATCCTTTCTTCTAACCATATCTGTGTTATTAATTGGTGGATTTGGCGATGTACTGTTTCTCCACCATATACCATATTTCAGAAATTCTGCTGGTATCTCATCCGTACCCGGCGCTTTGTGATTTGTCAGCTTATTTAAGGCCTTTCGGGTTTCTTCAAAAGAGGGAGATCTCTTCTTTGTGCTGTTCTTCCTATATGATGTTTAGAAGGTCCCTGAAATACCCTTTCCATTCTTCTGTTAGTTTTTTATCGTCGATTATCATAAATATGGCCTTGATTGTCTCTCAGTGTATGGATGGAATTGGTTCTATGTCCTCTTTTCGCAGTGAAGATTGCTTTATAGAATTCTCTGGAGCCTGGTTTGGGTCGGTCTCTCTCCAAAGCTTCATATATTTTTGTTGTTCATAGGTTCTTTTCTTTGTGAGTATAATTTTTCTTGTTTCTTTTCGGCAGTCGTCGTATTCCTTTTTACTTTTGTCTGTTTGTAGTTGTATCCATGTCTTCCTTACTGTTTGTCTTTTTTCCCAGCGGTTTCCGACATTTATCGTCATACCATGTTTTTGCCCTCTTCTACCTACTCCGTCCAAAGATCTTGTCGGCTGTCTTGGTTATTATTTCGGTAGTCGTTTCCCACAGCTCTTCTATATCATTGTAAACTGTTTCAGAGTTCAAGGTTTGTTCAAGTTGTTCTATATATTTTTGATGTTTCTCTGTGTTCTGCATTTCGTCCATGTTCCATTGTGGGTTCATTGTTGTTTTGTTGTATTTGTGGCTAGATATTCTGGATTTGACTTTTGCTCTGACTAAGTAATGATCTGTGTCTCCGTCTATTCCTCTGAGGCTTCTTGGGTATATTAAATTAAATTACTTAAATTTATTGACCTGGTTTAAAATGTGCCCATTACGCCATTCACCTTGACTTCATCCTTGGAATCCTCCAGTGCCTTTTAAATAGAAACTCGGAGTAAAGATTAAACAGCAAAGGCGACAGAACACATCTCTGTCTAACTCCCCTCCTAATGTGTACTTCTGCGGATGTGGAACCTTCGATTCTAACTCTGGCGTTTTGGTTCCAGTACAAGTTTTTTAGTAATTTGATGTCTTTTCCATCTAAACCGACTTCTTGCAAACGTTCTCATAGTAGGTCGGGTCTTACTCTATCAAATGCTTTTTCGAAGTCTATAAAGCAAATAAATATATCTTTCTGTTGGTCGTAGCATTTTTGGACGAGAACTAGTAAATTGAAGAGGGCTTCTCTCGTTCCCATGCCGGCTCTGAATCCAAACTGATCGTCTCCGATGATTGTTGCACTTTCTATAGATACGATTATGTACTACTTTTAATAAGACTTGACATGACACTCTCCTTCTTCTTATTTAAATGCACATGACATTCCATTAATCAAGTCAAGACATCAAGAAGCTACCGACAGATACAAAATGCCATAAGTATTATCTTGAACTGTTAGCTTTCGCCAAGATTTTGTATATAGGTCTGAATCCCGCGTATGAAAAAAAAGTTGATTAATAGCAAGCTGAAAATTTGTTAATAGCTTAAGGGTGTCTAGTCTGACAAACTTTTATATATGGGAACACTGGAACACGGGAAGTTTTAATTGTGGAACAGGTTAAAAATTTGAAACGGTCAGACCACGAAAACGGCTCATGTATTTTGTCCGACAGAACAGACTTAAACTCTCCGAACAGAGATTAAACTCTCATGCAAAAATGAGACTGCTATTTATCACCAAATGGGCGTTTTAATGAGTGGAACATGTAGAATATGTGAAATGACAGGAATTATGACAGGTGATAAATAGCAGTCTGATTTTTGCATGAGAGTTTAATCTCTGTTCGGAGAGTTTGTCGGACAAAATAAATGTGCCGTTTTCGTGGTCTGACCGTTCCAATTTTTTAACCTGTTCCACAATTAAAACTTCCCCTGTTCCAGTGTTCACATAACATTCCATTAATCAAGTCAAGACATCAAGAAGCTACCGACAGATACAAAATGCCATAAGTATTATCTTGAACTGTTAGCTTTCGCCAAGATTTTGTATATAGGTCTGGATCCCGCGTATGAAAAAAAAGTTGATTAATAGCAAGCTGAAAATTTGTTAATAGCTTAAGGGTGTCTAGTCTGACAAACTTTTATATATGGGAACACTGGAACAGGGGAAGTTTTAATTGTGGAACAGGTTAAAAATTTGAAACGGTCAGACCACGAAAACGGCACATGTATTTTGTCCGACAGAACAGACTTAAACTCTCCGAACAGAGATTAAACTCTCATGCAAAAATCGGACTGCTATTTATCACCAAATGGGCGTTTTAATGAGTGGAACATGTAGAATATGTGAAATGACAGGAATTATGACAGGTGATAAATAGCAGTCTGATTTTTGCATGAGAGTTTAATCTCTGTTCGGAGAATTTGTCGGACAAAATAAATGTGCCGTTTTCGTGGTCTGACCGTTCCAATTTTTTAACCTGTTCCACAATTAAAACTTCCCCTGTTCCAGTGTTACCATATATCAAAGTTTATCCGACTAGACACCCTTAAGCTATTAACAAATTTTCAGCTTGCTATTAATCAACTTTTTTTTCATACGCGGGATCCAGACCTAGTACCTTTGATTTAATAATACACCGTTTTCTTTATATTTTTAATGAAAAAAAATATCATTAGTTAACTTATGAGCTATGCTGTCTTCCTTAAATTTATATTGTTTTTAAAGGTATCCTAAATGTATAAAACTCTTCTACAAACTTATAATTTAGTAAAAATTTCAATTTTTTATTAATCCGCTTCTGAGTTCCTAGACACAAAACCAAGCAATGCGTTAATTTATTTCATAATCCAGCTCCAGCTTGAAATGACACAGTTTTTGCGTCAAAGAACCTAGCCGGGAAGGCAGCGACTATTCCATTTCTGCTTGTCAAAAAAGCATAAAAAAGAGCGGAATCAAAACAGTTTTAATTAAAACAACTTTTCAAAAATAAATTCAAAACTCAACTTGAATTACATAGCGGAGATAACTATTTATCTTACTTTTTAATTCAAACTGGATTCTCTAGGGAAATCTCAGATTTGCGTAATAATTCTAGTAACAATTGTTAATAAGTAAAGGTAATTATTCGATATCATATATACCTGTTTCAGAATAAAGAAAATTCTTATTTGTTTTAAAGAAAGTTAATATTTCAATACAACCCCCTCCGTGGCTTAGTGGTAAGAGCGCCTGCCTTTGGATCGAAAAAATCCGAAAGGTTGTGGGTTCGAATCTCACCAGGGTCAGAAATTTTTCATTTATTATAAATTAATAAATGAATATAGTTTCTGTCCTTGTGGGATCGGTACTCACCGGAGGGCCGCAGGCGTTCGGATACAATTAGCGTCTCTTTGAAAAGACAATGACGTCGACTTTGCAAAGTAACAAGACACTTACTCAACATATACACTACACATGACACTAATACTCATGTTGTGACTGGCTGAATGACATAAAGTCCATGCCAATAAAAAAAATATATATTTCAATACAGATATTTCTAACACGGTAACCATTTTTATGCATAAGAAATTAAAACGACCGATAATGCAAAATCCTCCAATAAGAAATACAGATGGAAGCTGAGCAAAAAGCAATTTAGAGAAGGCTAATAGATTTGCTGAATATCTCGAGGAAACATTCCAGCCAAATGAAGGTGATAACACACTACAATGGGAAAATGTCACACAGGAACAAGGTGAAATTAAATTAGTCACTCCAAAAGAAGTGGCCGACGAAATTAAATCAAACATCAATCCCAGGAAAGCACCTGGGTTTGACTTAATTACTGGGGAAATCTTAAAACAACTTCCTAGAAAGCCATAGTAAAACTGACATATCTTATAAATGTCTCGTTCAGATTAAGATATATTCCCAAGATATGGAAAGTGGCTGAGGTCATAGTGATCCTTAAACCTGTAAAACAACCAAATACAGTATCATCGTACAGACCGATTTTATTACTACCCGTAATTTCAAAGCTGTACGAGAAGCTTTTGCTGGAAAGGTTGAAACCTCTTATAGATGCTAAGGCTCTAATTCCATCACACCAGTTTGGGTTTCGAGAAAGTCATTCAACTATCGACCAAGTCCAGAGAATAACGGATATAATAGAGAGGTCGCTGGAAGGAAAGAAAGTTTGCTCCGCTGTCTTCCTCGACGTGGCGCAAGCTTTTGATAAAGTATGGCACGAAGGACTTAAATACAAATTAAGCAGGATTTTGCCAAGACAATACACATAATTATTGGAATCTTATATATCAGAGAGTTTTTAGGGTTAAGCAAGAAGAAGCCTACTCGGAACTAAAGGAAATCAGTACAGGTGTACCACAAGGTAGCATGATAGGACCGGTCCTATACCTATTATACACTAGTGATATCCCTGAAGTAGATCATAACACAATAGCTACCTTTGCTGACGACACTGCCGTTTTAGCTGTAGGTGAAATCTCTGTTAACAGACTTAACAAGTGGACTAAACGCTGGCGAATGAAATTAAACGAAATGAAGTCAGTGCATATAAATTTTACAATCAAGAAAAACAATACATTCCTGTTAACGTAAATAATACTCAGATACCATACGCCGATACCGCAAAATATTTGGGTATTACACTAGACGCTAGGCTACGCTGGAGGGCCCATGTTAAAAAGAAACGAGAACAGCTTAACATGAAGTATAAAAAAATGTATTGGCTATTGGGAAGATAATATACTCTCTCGATCTACAATAAAATACTTTTGTATAAACAGATTATAAAACCTATATGGACATACGGCATCCAGCTATGGGGCTGCGCTAGTAATACTAATTTAAACATCATTTAACGATTCCAAAACAAAGTACTAAGGAACATTGTCAACGCTCCATGGTACTATAGGAACAGTGACCTCCATAGGGACTTAGACATTGTAGCAGATGGATTTCTACTACAATGTTTTATAAAAAATATCCAGTAATTTTAATCCTATCCCAAGAATAATATCTATTTTTCTAAAATATTTGGTGAGTTAATGTATCATTAAAAATTCTAAGCCGTCCCTGCTTATGAGTAATACCGTTTGTTTCACAACATAGTAAAATCATAGGAAATTTCCTGTTTACTTGTATAAACATTTATTATTCTAGAATGAATCCTCAAAAAGTCCCAGTATATTTCCCTTAAGTTTTGAGCGCTAAAAACCCTATGATATTATTGGTCAGAATTTTGAAAGATCGTCGAGTTCTCTCCGCCGATTGGTCAAATGTCAAACCGAAAGAATGATCGGCTTGAAGCGTAGGAGAATTTTCGAAAGGTTAGGTACGCGGTACGTATGCCGCCGAAACGAAAGTTCAGTTCTGAAAGTATGTTCGAGTAGAACATATCTTTTTTTGTTAGAACTCAACAGACTCACAAAGAAACGCACTTTGCCGGCTTTTAAAATGGTTTTCTTATTATGGTAGAAGAACTGATGGATTTATAACTTGTCAAGGAATATTATTACAATAGTTTCACAGCAATTAGTTTGGATATATTCATGTGAAACAGTGTAACGCAGTTTGATTTGCCGGTAAAGTAGTGTGCGATTCTATGGTTCCAAGCTTTTCCAGTTTTTTGATGATGTTATGGTAACATTCCTGTATTGAAGTATGATATTATTTGGTATCAACTGTTTCCTGTATGGTTTAAAATTGAATGTCCTCCCTCCCCCCAATCTCGAATGGAAAATTTTTGAAGTTTCAAGTGTGAAATGTGACAAGGATTTTGTTTTAACGAGGTATGAATAATGTTTATTTTAAATAAATTCACAAGTGGATATTATTTTGGTAAAGGTTTTACATATTTAAATAGTTTGTTTTCAACATGGATTTTATTGTAAAGTAAAATGGCAGTGACTTTTGACAGCCATAAGTCAAATTTTTGTTTTGGTACACTGCTAAAAATAAGGTTAAGAATTGTAAAATTACATATTTATTTTTATTATTCATTTTTGTTTGAGAATATTTTATTCTCGAAAGTAAAAATAAAAAGGTATAAAGGTTTAAATAAACATTATACAATGTACACATTTTTATTTCTGTAACCTCTTTCTTTAAGAAAATTATTAACTGATATCTAATACAAGCGAATTAAGTTTTAGAATAGAAGAAAATGTAATGGCATAGAAGCCAATAAAGGTAAATGATAGCCCAGTATAACCCCAACGAGGAATCTACGATGAATGTCCCCCCAGTTAGTTTCCAGTAAGTACTCGATATGAGAATTTGAGGATTTTTCAAACGGCGTCCCAATTTGTTTAAATAGTAGGAAAGTCCTCAAGTCTGTGTAAGTATCCTTTGCTTATTTGGTTATGTAGTTAGTCTTCTTTAAACCCTCCTACCCCTCCCAACGAATCTACGACCCGCCACCGCACAAAAAATGAGCTGTCGTATGCATGAAGCTTTATGTGTCTGTTCCTTCTACTAGCCCCATTTCGACTCCCAGTATCTTAGTAGATAGTCTTTCCTTGATCCCATTAGAGCAGACATGTAAATCGCCTCAACATGGATACTGTTAACAAGACCATTGAAAAATTTGCCAAGAGTCACGAACAACGACTTCTTCAACACGTCAATGTTGAGGCCATCCAGCTCCTCGACAACACGTATCTAGCTAGAAGCCTCAGGAGGAAGAAACCCTTCGAGTTAGTTAAGTGAAAAATAGTGCACGGTGCAAGTGATGGTACAAGTTAACATTTGTGCAATATATTAACAGAACCTAAGGGGCACTATTGAGTTTGTCCTTAGTCTTAAGTTTTTAGTACTAATTTAGGTTAGAACTAAGTTGCTCATTGATCACATTATTTGATCAGATTGCAATGTTTTTTTTAATGGCATGGACTTTATGTCATTCAGCCAGTCACAACATGAGTATTAGTGTCATGTGTAGTGTGTATGTTGAGTAAGTGTCTTGTTACTTTGCAAAGTCGACGTCATTGTCTTTGCAAGGAGACGCTAATTGTATCCAAACGTCTGCGGTCCCTCCGGTGAGTACCGATCCCAAGATTGCAATGTTTTTAAGCATCTTATTGGTGTTTAATAAATAAAAAAAACTTTTTAATTCAAACCGGCTTCTCTAGGGAAATTTCAGATTTGTGTAATAATTCTAGTAACAATTCGAAGTAAAGGTAATTATTCGATATAATATATACCTGTTTCAGAATAAAGAAAATTCTTATTTGTTTTAAAGAAAGTTAATATTTCAATACAGATATTTCTAATACGGCAAACATTTCTATCAGACCTTTCTATCGTAGCAGAGACCGTGACAATCCAAAAAAACTTCACAACTTTAATGATGGTAAACCATCTACACACGATCTGACAAAAGCACCTAACTGGCGGGGCTGATAACGTTGGGTCCGATTGTTGAAGCGTGTGTAAGCTTGTCGCACGGCAAAAATGAGTAATCCTGACAGTCAGGCTGGCTGGTCGATTTTAGAATTATTAATAATCTATACAGATTGCTTTTGTAAAGCGGTGGACACAAATTACGTGTTAGCTAAAGCTAAGGTCTATAAGATAGAGTACATAATTTACTACCTCATGCTGTATATTTTAACATGTTGCATTTGTTTACTCCAATTATGACGTTAGAAATTTAAAAATATGGCTTATACACATTAGGTTTAGAAAAAATGTAAGTGAAATGATAATTTTACATAATATAAATTCATAATACATTGTTTACTTTGTTCTTTCCGTATTCATTAAAGATCTATTTATACACAAATGACATGTTAACTATGAGAATTTACTACTTGGATATTTAGATACTTGGTATTTTAAAAGGTTGCACTTTTTGTACTCTTAATAATTAACAGTCAACCACAAGTTCGTATTGGCCGGACACATCCACATGGAGGTTGATGGGAAACACAGCATAATAGGGAGAGCTAAAAAATAAATAAAAACTAACACCATTTTCACTACAAATGATTGGGCAAACTTTATTGCTACATGCTCAAAAAAAATCCATTTGTTGTCAGACAGATGTGCATTAAAGACTTCTTTGATTTTTTCTTTTCGAGCAAAGACGCCCCATTTATATCAAGGAAGAAGAATCAAGTATATTCAAATGGGAAATAAGCCACAATTTTACCTAAAAATGATTTTATTAACGTTTCGACGCCCAAGTCGGGTGTCGTTGTCAAAATACAAAATAATATTAAATAAACAAAAATGTTGTTGCTTAGTAAAAAATTCTTCTAATAATTTATTTAATCTGACTCATTTATATCGGCAATTCAGACACGTATTATACATTTTAAAGTAGACGACTTTAAAAATGGACCGCATTATGTAATAACGGATCAACCGCCAAAAGTCCAAAATCGAGATATTAGTACCATCTTGCAGCTAGGGTGCAAATCTATGTATAAAAATATGTTTTTTGTAAAAAAAAATTGAAAAAAAAAGCTGTTTTTAAATGCCTGTGTTAAGCGACATTTTTTATTTTATTAAAAAAAATCTCGCACTAGGATTTGTAATATCGAACTAAACGCCAATAATTGTACATAATCCATTGTCATAAACAAAAATCCGCATCTTTGTAAGTGTAATAACGAATCAAGCGCCACGAATAGTCGGTTAATTCTTTATTACAAAACATAACATATTTACTAACGTTTAAGATATCGAATTAAAAGACATCCTTTGTCAGGTAACATCAGATTAAGCGCCAAATATGTCTCTTAATCCGGTATTCGGATCTTAACTCATGCATATCTTAAAAAATCATTAACGAATTAAGCGACATTTGATCGAATAACTTTTAAAATATAAATTATTTTTAAAAATTTTTAAACACATGTAAAAGTCTATTTACATTTGCATTAATATATTAAATATGAAACATGTCAGTACTATATTTTAGAAATAGTACCAAAATGTCGCTTAACACAGGCATTTAAAAACAGCTTTTTTTTTAAATTTTTTTTACAAAAAACATATTTTTATACATAGATTTGCACCCTAGATGCAAGATGGTACTAATATCTCGATTTTGGACTTTTGGCGGTTGATCCGTTATTACATAATGCGGTCCATTTTTAAAGTCGTCTACTTTAAAATGTATAATACGTGTCTGAATTGCCGATATAAATGAGTCAGATTAAATAAATTATTAGAAGAATTTTTTACTAAGCAACAACATTTTTGTTTATTTAATATTATTTTGTATTTTGACAACGACACCCGACTTGGGCGTCGAAACGTTAATAAAATCATTTTTAGGTAAAATTGTGGCTTATTTCCCATTTGAATATACTTGATTATAAAAATGCCACAAGAAAATAGCTTCAGAACAACAAGGAAGAAGAACACAAACAACGAACCATTTCTAATATCTAATGCAGTGTGGTTACAGCTTCGAAAAAGGGACAGTAAGTGAAATTTAATAAAAAATTTTCTTCTTGGTAGAAGGTATATTAGTTTAAAAAGCCCTAGAGGGCTACAAACATATGAACAAACAACGATTTTTATAGTTTTTAGTGAGTAAGGGACTTATGATACGGCCGATATTATGGTGGTATTTGCATTTTTGTCAGATCTTCCGTTTTTCTGAAAATCTAATGAACTTTCTTATTTCAAATGGAACACACTGTATATTTTTTGTGTTTTGATGTCCTTAAGAAACACTGATTATTTTTCATGTAGTATATCTTATAATATCTAAATGCCATAATTTTGTAGTTACTGGTACATTTATTAAAAAAAAATTAAAACAAATTATAAAAATCAATTTTTTCGACCCGATCATACATTATTTTAGGTTGTTAGGATCATTGAAAACAAAAAAGGTCTTTTGTAATTTTTCTCAAGTTGATCATTTTCGAGTTATATAATTTTATTCAGAACTGTATACTTTTTCAGTAGGTATATCACGATAAAGTTCTAATACTGACTTGTCATAAGTATAAAAGACACGGCAAGGTAATGCAAATATGTGATGACAGCTTTATCGAACTTATTAATGTTTTCGGCAATAGATATGTCAAACGAAGTGTGAAGGCAGGATATTATCCCTTAATATATACCGGCATACCCAAGTAAAGACTTTTAGAGAAAACCTCGACCTGCTACCATTCTGCATAACGTTTCCCAACGATAGCATCATTACCATCCATTAAGTTGAATAACGGCGACAAATTAAAGTGGTCATCATTACGCCATTTTCCATCCGCTCGCTTTTGGTACACCGATACCAAAAGGCAGTGGAGGAGTTTACTAAAAGTAGAAGTAACAATAAACAGAAATGTTTACAAATAAGGGGCCGTACAATAATCACGTGAGGCTCGAAAGGGGGGGAGGGGGTCTATAAAAATCACGAAATGTCTCAATCCACGTGATATACGTGGTCTTAAACCTCAAAATGTATCACCAAGGGGGAGGGGGGGGGGGGTTAAAAAATGCTAAAAAAAACCTCAAGTGATTAATGGCCAGGTATATTTTTTTATCAATACTAATAATAATTTTAATTTATAATTAAGTATCATAATACAAAATTTAAGTGTAATAATGATTATACAGGGTGTTTGGTAAAGAATGGGCCATAGCTTAACCTTAGATTCCTGAAGGTTAAAATTGGTCGATTTAAGCTAACTTACCTTAGTACAAAAGTTGATAATAACCGAAATACAGGGTGTCAAAGTTAAACTTTTATTTTATTTATTCTTGAATATTTTTTGACAGGCACGGGATAACAACACGAAATTTGGTAAGCGGGGTTTTTTGGATTGAGAAATCTAAATTTGTCACCAAAAATGATGTATTACACAGAGGGAGCCACATACGTCTTTCACTGCTCATTTAATACGTTCAGTTTTTTTATCTCCCACTCTACATACTTTTTAAATCACAATTTCTATTCTCTTATTATCTCTACACTCATCTCGCTAAACTCAACTGTTTTCCAGATAAACGCATTTTAAATCTGCGATACAACATATTTTTGTGCGTAATATCATTGTAGTTAGACCCAAAAAATAAACATGAAACCGTAATAATAATTGTGCCAGTTCTCGTATTTATGTCATTGCATCGCAAATTCCATTGGAAGAAATTTGCGATACATTTTTGTAAATTTTTATGGTATTAAGTTATTTTTCGGGTGAAACTACAATGATAATATGCAAAAAATTATGTTGCCTCGCAGATTTAAAATGCGTTTATATCAAAAATGGTTGAGTTTAGTAGATGACTTTAGTATACCTTTTTTTAAGTAAAAATATTAAGAGTCTAAAAATTTTGATTCAAAAAGTATGTAGAGTGGGGGATCAAAAAAGCTGAACTTATTAAATGAGCACTGAAAGACGAATGTGGCGCCCTCTGGGTAATACATCATTTTTGGTGGCGAATTTAGATTTCTCGTCCCAAAAATCCCCCGCTTACCAAATTTCGTGTTGTTATCCCATGCCTGTTAGGAAATATTCAAGAATAAACACAATAAAAGTTTAACTTTGACACCCTGTACTTCGGTTATTATCAACTTTTGTACCAAGGAAAGTTAGCTTAAATCGACCTATTTTTACCTCAGGAATCTAAGGTTAAGCTATGGCCCATTCTTTACCAACACCCAGGGTTGGAAAAAACCCGGGTTTTTTTTTAAAAGCCCAACCCGACGGGTTTTTTTTGGGTTTTTTAGGGTTTTTTGGGTTTTTTAGGGTTTTTTCGGGTTTTTTTTGGGGATTTTCAGTTTTTTATTTAGATTTGATATACAGTTTCTGCTCTATCAACAGTTTTACAAAAATTATGAATTTTATTGCAAAAATAATAAAATAACAAAATATGCTTACAAAATAAAGCAACTTGACAATGTCAGCAATTTATAAGCAACTATCACATATATGTTGAAATTAGGACAGAGAAAGAGCAAGAATTTGATAAAAATATCTCCCAAATATTAGATAATGTCGCCATATATAGAGAGGCTCTGTATTTGCAAAAACAACTTGCCGTTATTGTGAAAGCTCTAGACAGATTCCAAAGTGATTCTGTAAACATTTCTGATGCAGTAGAAATATGGAAAGATGCCCTCGACCATGATTTGTTACAGTCATACAGACAAGAAATAAAAAAGAGATATGACTTTGCCATTCAACCATTTCACCTTTTTGCAAATACTATGGATCACAAATACATGGGAAGACGACTTACAGGGGAAGAAGAGGAAACAGTCGAACAATGGGTTGCATCGAATCTTTCTGATGAGTTTTTGGCAGTGATGTTATCATTCAAGATTAAGGATACATACATGTTCCCCGCAACACTTTTCAAAGAAGAACTTGTCAAAAAATTCTCAACAAAGAAATGGTGGAAGCTGATATCAATAAAAAATAAAAAAACAAATAAAATACCATATGAATTTTGTATTTATATGTTATCTTTGTTCTCATGTCCAGCTTCATCTGCATCTGTTGAGCGGATTTTTTCTTCATATGGATTAATATGGACTAAGCTTCGCAACAGATTAGGTGCCGATAGAGCTGCAAACTTGGTAAAAATATATAATCATTTAAGAACCGAGTCCTCGTCCTCGACCGAGTCTAACGAATAACGAATGGGAATTGGGAATGTGACAAAAATACAGATTCTGATTTTCCTGATAACTAATATGCTTTGCTGATGCTTTTTAACAAGAAACTTGTTTATTTTTTTATTTTTCTATATACCATGTTTAAAATAAGTGTTTTATTAGTTTAGTTTCAGTTTCTCTCGTTTTGTATTCACCTACTACTTACTTCATGGTAGTTATGCTAGTTTTTGTTTTTATTCAGAAACAAATATGACGTTCATTCAACTGAAAATTTGCTATTTTTGAAAAAACCCCAAAAAACCCAATAATAGTGGGTTTTATCAATTGAAAAAACCCGAAAAAACCCGCTGGGTTTTATAAGATGGGGAAATTTTATGCCAACCCTGCCAACACCCTGTATACATAGATAATAATAGTAATTATTAATAAAACAATAAACAAACCACATCCCTTATTATCAATACGTCACTGATAGAATGCTTGAAAACGACAACTACAAGCTATACTGGGATCGGACTGTGCTCACAGACCAACGAGTGGCACATAACAGATATAGACAGAACAGATCTCATACTAGTTAATAAACCTACTAGGCAAACAACATTAATAGATGTGGCGACACCTAACAACAATAATCTGCTTGGTAAGCATAACGAAAATATCGCCAAGTATAGAGATCTCGAAATACAGATAAGGAGACAGTGGAGAATGGAAAGTACCCAGACAATACCCATTGTTCTTTCTACTACTGGAGTCATTCCGAAGAACCTCATAAAAAACATCAAAAAGCTGGGTATAAATGAACATCTTTACAAGACTCTGCAGAAGGCTGTGCTACTCTCGACGTATAGATGCGTACGAAAATTTTTGGGAGATACTCCGGCATATCAAGTCACCTAGGGCTCGATAACCGGAAAGAGTCCCAACATAGCTCAATCCTTTTGATACCTTAGGTATCTCGGATGAGTCAATTTTTCACTTAGAGGGAGTATGAGCTGTATGGCTAAATTTGGATAAAATAAATATTAGGCCCAATAAGATTTATTAATCAATTTTGTCATCAAACTAATCACCACAATACAACAGGCTCAAACTAAATATTGTCCAACAAACCAAAAAGATGAAAAACTAAGTCAACCTACTAAAACCCTTATAGAACTAAGACGACAGATGAAAGGAGATACAAGTTCCAGCAAAGAAGCGCTAAATCAAATAAATAAGACTATCACAAAGTCAATAAGAAAAGACATAAGAAACTACAATGTAGAAAAAACAAAACAAGCAATAGAGCAAAATAAGAACATGAAAGTTTTGAAGAACGTAAGCGTACAAAAAGGAAAAATAGAAATCAACAAACTAAGAAACAGAACTGGAAAAGAAACTACAAACAGAGATGAAATATTAACAATAGTCGAAGAGTTCTACACAGAGTTATACAAATCAAGAAAAAAAGATGACAATGCGCAACCTCCAATTACAGTAAAAACTGGGGTATTAAATCAAGGATCGGATTTAATGCCCGATATAACAAAATCAGAAATCAAAGAGGCTCTGAAGAAAATGAAAAATAATCGAACCCCAGGTGAAGATGGAATAGTATCAGAAGCACTAAAAATTGGAGGAAATATACTACTTGAAAAAATTAAACAACTTTTCAATATCTGCCTTCACAACGCCAATATTCCAACAGACTGGAACAACGCTACTATGATTCTATTACACAAAGCAGGAGACAAAGCCAATTTAGAGAATTACAGACCGATTAGCCTCCTCAGCCATTTATATAAGTTATTTACGCGAATAATAGTTAAGAGAATGGAAAGAAAGTTAGAGACTTATCAACCAAGAGAACAGGCAGGATTCCGAAAAAATTACGGAACAAATGACCATCTACAAAGTATAAAAACCCTGATAGAGAAAGTAGTGGAATACAATAAACCCCTAGTTCTAGTTTTTATCGATTTTCATAAAGCCTTTGACACAGTTGAACTTAGCAAAATATTACAGGCGCTTAAAGAATGCAGGCTAGATTATAGGTATACAAAATTATTACACAAAATATACTTACAGGCAACAACCACTGTCAAATTACATACTAACAGTAATCGCATAAAAATAGAACGGGGGTTTAGACAAGGAGACCCAATGTCACCTAAACTTTTTAATACGGTCTTAGAACATGCTTTCAAGAGTTTGGATTGGATGACAAAGGGAATAAAAATAGATGGAGAATACCTAAACAACTTACGTTTCGCCGATGATATAGTCATAGTAGCTGAGGATCTAGGTATGGCAAGAGAGATGGTACAAGAACTCGTTGTAGCTACAGAAAATGTAGGTTTAAATATAAACATCTCAAAAACAAAAATAATGACAAATTTGGTACCCAACCAGAACATCAGTATTGGTGGGAAGGAAATAGAACTCGTAGATAGATATAAATACCTGGGACATGAAATTACGATTGGCAGGGATAACCAGACTCATGAGCTGAAGAGAAGAATCGGTCTTGGGTGGGCAGCATTTGGAAAACTGAGAGAAACTTTTAAAAGTGAGTTACCCACATGTCTAAAGAGAAAGGTATTCGATCAGTGCGTCCTCCCAGTCTTGACGTACGGATCAGAAACACTTACCTTAACTAAAGCCTCGGCTACCAAACTAAGAGTCACGCAGAGAAGAATGGAGCGGTCAATGTTAGGAATAACTCTGCGAGACAAAATCAGAAACGAAGAAATCAGGAGAAGAACAAAGGTGACTGACGTCATCGAGAGGATAGCCAGGTTGAAGTGGAGATGGGCAGGACACGTAGCCAGAATGACAGATGGGCGATGGACGAAGAGGTTATTGGAATGGAGGCCAAGAGAAGACAAGAGAAGCGTCGGTCGACCGCCTACAAAATGGACTGACGACTTAAGAAAGGTAAATAAAAACTGGATGAGGGCGGCGCAGGATAGATGGGGTTGGAAACGAGGGGAGGAGGCCTATGTTCAGCAGTGGACTTTTGAGGCTGGATGATGATGATGATGAATCAATTTTGTGAAAATTAGAAGAATCCCCATGCACATTTTATTTCTAAGACCCTTATATTCTTATTACACAGAGATCACACTAAGCGAAATCCATGACGCAATGTAAAATATGAAAAACAACAAAGCGCCAGGAGAAGATGGAGTCATAATAGAAGCTATAAAGATGGACGGACGTGCCCTTCTCAACCAAATAAAAATTTTGTTTAACCTGTGTCTAACAGATTGTTGCATACCGGAAACATGGAACAATGCAGTAACAATTTTACTACACAAGAAAGGGCACACCTAGAAAACTATAGACCAATCAGCTTATTGAACCACATCTATACAATGTTTACCCGAATAATTACGACAAGACTAGAAAAAAAGTTGGATTTCTACCAGCCCGCTCAAAATTCGGAACAAACGATCACCTACAAACAATAAAAACCTTAATAGAAAAATCGATAGAATATAACAGATCACTGGTACTTATCTTCGTAGACTTTCACAAGGTCTTCGACACTGTGGAATTAGACAGCATTATAACTGCTCTGAACAATACTAGAATAGACTACCGGTTTACAATGCGCGTAAAACTACATGATACCACCAGAGAAATTCATATCAAGTGAGGTGTGAGACAGGGCGACACTCTCTCACCTAAATTATTTATAACGGTCCTCGAATACGCCTTTAAAATGCTAAAGTGGGAAAATAGAGGAATAAAAATAGATAGAGAAATGCTCAATCATCTGCGTTTTGCCGACGATATAGTACTTATTAACGAAGATCTGGGTGAAGCACAACAAATGCTACAAGAATTAGAAAACGTATCTTCAACAATAGGTCTAAAAATTAACATCAGTAAGACCAAATTTATGACAAATTTAGTTCCCAGCGAACACCTAACCATCCAAAATCAAGTGGTAGAATTGACAGAAAAGTACATATATTTCGGTCATGAAATCAGAATAGGCAAGGACAATCAGACCTGTGAATTTCAACGACGAATAACACTTGCTTGGGCGGCGTATGGTTCACTGAGAGACATCTTTAAGAGCAACATCTCAATAGCCATGAAGCGGAAGACATTTGACCAATGCGTTCTTCCTATTATAACATATGGAGCAAAATCTCTCACGCCACAAAAACAACAGCACCAAAAATGCGAGTGACACAAAGGCGCATGGAAAGATCGATTCTCGGCGTGACAAAAAAAGACAAAATAAGGAACCAAGACTTAAGGAAAAGAACAGGTATCACTGATGTTGAACGTATAGCCAAGCTGAAATGGAATTGGGCAGGTCACATAGCGCGACTGAAAGACTCAAGATGGACCAGAAAACTAATTGACTGGCGCCTAAGAGAAGACAAACGCAGCAGAGGACGACCATTAACACGCTGTATGGACGACATTAAACGGATATCCAAGAAATGGCAACAAGACGCAAAAAACCGTGGAGAGTGGGGAAAAATGGGAGACACCTATGTCCAGCAGTGGACAGAAGAGGTTGCATGATGATGATAATCATTATATTATTATCTATAGAAGCAATGAACAAGATGAGTAATCTTCGTCTAAATAATTAGCTTAATTTATGAGTCACTTATATGCATTATGTATTAAATATGAAATATTTAACGGTGTAAGCGCAACATTTCGCGCCAATGTGTTTTAAATGCTTTCATTTTTTTAGAATCCTAAGAAAACTGTTCTCTATTTGAAAATTATTGATAGCACAGTTTTTACGACGCAGGTCATTTGTAATGTATGATGCATTGTATGCGAAGTCAAGTAAAAAATCGTGAAAATTACCCCATTAGCATCCGAAATGAAAGTAATCGTTACCACGTTTTACAAAAAAAGGGATCAACTTTATTTTGAGCGTAACTTGTTTACTTTTGATGCTAGAATCTATTTAAAAAAAAATAGCTTTTTAAACACTATTTAAAAAAGTTGTAATGAGTTTTCCCAAATACTGCTTCATTTTGTGGTTATTTCAGGTTGAATTATTCGACTTGGAATTTGACAAATATGAACCTATTTTCCATTAGAACCAACTCTGTTTCTACTGGGTCTAGGAACCTCATATTTTATACACCATTTTTTTTTCACTTTTTATAAGCTATATTTTGCTAAGAATGTTTTTTCGATAAAGTACTTACTTTTTGAGTTATCTGCGAAAAACCGTCTGAAAATGTGTTTTTTCTTAAATAAACATATTCACACGCAAATAATTCGAAAACTATTAACTTTAAAAAATCGAAAAAAAAAACGCTACAAAACAACAGTTGCTTAAAATTAGTCAGTTTATCTATTTCCGGACTTTTTTTGAACGTATATTTTTTCGTAGTAAAGAAAAAAGAGACGTTCTCACAAACAATTTATTTTACAACTGACGACCGGTTTCGCTGTCTACAATATTCACAGCATCTTAAGGTCACGGTAAAAGTAAAATTAAATGCTACAAATAACAAAAAACCAGAGTTAGTTAAGTGGTCTGGTTGAAATCAAAGGGTAAAGATCAAGCCAATATTAAAGTATATAATATATTCATGCATACATTATATAAATGCTAAAATGTACGTAAATATGGTTTAACAACCCTCACACTCACATACATGCAAGCATTCAAATGTAGTGGCAACTAAAGTATGTCAAGTATAAGTATAAAATGTACACTTACTTTCCGGTATAAGGGAAGAATATAGTAGTATTCAATATCATACTTTTTCTCCAAATTATGCTAAAGGGAGAGATGGTAGAGGGACAGATTTGATTGTAATGTACAAACAAAACAAAATAATTGGCAGGATCTTGAGGGGATTAGTAAGGGAACACGACATTAAACCGTGAAACCAAAAATTGTTAGTTATATATAAAGTGATGTTATTTTTAAATTTTTTAAAGTGTATATTTTTAAATTTTATTGGGATTATTAGATGTTGTTCTGGATGTTCAAGAACTGATGGATGTAAGATTGGTTGTGCAATTTTCTTAAAACCAGAATTGGTCAATTGTGTATTATTTGTGGTGTGATTGTGAAAATGTTTTAATTTTTATTTGTTGGAGACATTGAAATTAAACTGAACAATAGTAAATAGGTAAAAATTTGCTAAAATTTAAAAGTGTCAAACTATAAAATCATTAATAAATAATTCAGAATTAAATTCAAATGTGAAGGTAACTAACTGTACATGAAATTAAATTTATAGTATATAAAGTTATGATGATTTGTGCAGCAATGAATGAGATTTTATGAGATATTACTAAAAAGTTAGAAAAAGGCAAATATGAAAAAAAAATAGATGAAAAAATGATTCATTTATGTTAATATCTGTTGAATGTAATAAACAGTTGAGTAGATTGAAAAATTAATCTCAAAAAATCTTTGAAAAAGTTACCTGGTTGAGCTGAATTATATGGTTTCTTTGAAAAGTTAAAAAAGTTTTTGAAATATTTTTTGTTTTAAAGTCGATAAAAATAACACATAACAGATTCTCGAACGCACACAAAGGACGTGGACACAACGGGAGTTTGGGAATTTTTCCTTTGTGTGCGTTCGAGAATCTGTTATGTGTTATTTTTATCGACTTTAAAACAAAAAATATTTCAAAAACTTTTTTAACTTTTCAAAGAAACCATATAATTCAGCTCAACCAGGTAACTTTTTCAAAGATTTTTTGAGATTAATTTTTCAATCTACTCAACTATTTATTACATTCAACAGATATTAACATAAATGAATCATTTTTTCATCTATTTTTTTTTTCATATTTGCCTTTTTCTAACTTTTTAGTAATATCTCATTCATTGCTGCACAAATCATCATAACTTTATATTACTATAAATTTAATTTCATGTACAGTTAGTTACCTTCACATTTGAATTTAATTCTGAATTATTTATTAATAGGGGAGTGCAATTAGAACGAAAAGATACAATGTTTCGGAAAAAATCAAACAAGGTTATATTTTTCTAAAACTTTTTTTGTTAGTTTATAAATATGTTAAAGTAAAAAGTTCTACTCACAAATTTCGCCGCTAATTGTTTATTAATTGTTTAAACAATAACAATTGTTTTATATAAATAATGTTAAGAATATGGGTGAATTCAACATTTTATTTTGATAAAAAATGTTTTTATTTTAGTTTTAATTATGCTGAACCCGAATCTAACATTACAATTTGCAAATTCAAAATGGCGGATTCAAAATGGCGGATTTTTTCCTAAAAATCCTTAAAATGTAGTTGTAAAATCCTAATTTTTTTATAAAACGTGTTTGTTTACATATATGTGGATATTTTTGAGAGGTTGCTGAACCTGAATCAAATTTTGATAATTTAAATTATAAAATGGCAGATCCAAAATGGCGGATAACTTAAAAAATAGTTGTAAAATCATAATTTCTTTACAAAATGTATTTATTTCTACATATATTTATTTCTGAGAGCTTTGATAAACCTAAATAAACTTAAATGTTAACATTATAAACTATAAAATGGCGGATCCAAAATGCGGATTTTCTAAAAAGAACATAAAAAATAACATTTTTCTAAAACATTTATTGTCTTTATTTTTAACAGGTTGTTGAATCTGAATTAAAGATTAAAAATTTAAATTTCAAAATGGCGGATCAAAAATGGCGGATATTTAAATGAAAAGCAAGTAGAATCCAATCAAAAAAATAAGGAATTTCATTCTTAAAAAAAAGATAAACAAATAATTTTCACAATAATATTAAAAATTAAAATGTATTAGAAAGAAAGAACAAATTATTCAAAATCTATCTCTTCAATATCACCTCCAACTACGCTGACATCTTCGCTTTCTTCAATTTCTTGTTCATTTAAAACGGGACAATTCAAACAGTCTTGTCCAAACAATGAGAATAATATTGATAAAATATAATATTTTATATTTGCATATTAAGTGTTAGACCATGCACAGCTATTTATGACGAATAACTTTCTTCATAAAATTAATAATAAAACAGTTATCTTAAATAAAAAGTGAAAATTTAATGCTGTTGGGTATAATTAATTTGAAACAATATTAAAAAAAACAAATTTTCGATTAGAAGGATATAATTACGTATTGGAACATGGTTTTTAATTCCAAACAACTTTTCTTTATAAAATTTTTCGATATTGTGAAATATAAAGGTACTTTACTCTTGAGTGAAATTCATATTTTTTAAAATACCTCGTACAAAATTAACAAAATTTGATACTTGATGGTTGCATCTTATGTTATATACGATGCAGAGTATTTTATAAAGAATAACTTTTTTTCGTAAAACTGATATTGAAAAAGTTATCAATAGGTTCCAAGTTACGCAGACATACTGTATAAGAGCTAAAAAAATTTTTTTTGTTGAACATTTATTATTGCTGAAGCTTATTACTAAATGTATTTTAGGTAAGTTTTACAGAAAAAAGTTTTGATCACTCTGTATATACATTTTTTCAGCTGGTAATTTTCGGTTTTTGTATTACATTTTTGTTATCTTTCTTAGTTTTCTCAAAAAGAAATTATTTATTTGATTTTTAAACTAAAATAATTCAGTGCTTTTTAAAGATTACATCCTAAGCTTTAAAAAGATATCAAAAAAATTGTATTAGATTTATTCAAGCTTGAGTAATACCGTCTTAAAGTGGTGGGAATTCTGTAAAACTACGAAGTTTTCAAAAATTACATTTTTTGAGACATCGTATTATTTGAATTAAATTTTTAAGATTTTTTTTGAATGAAACATTGTTTAGTAAGATGATTGACAGGTAAGTTGTGCAAATTTGAGAGTTTTGTAAGTAAAATTGTATTAGTTACACATTTTTAAATCATTTTTAAACAAAATTCATGTAAGGCTCACTTTCCGCCCACACCGTACTTATGTCCATACATTTTATTTCTCTTTATTACAACCATAAGATAGCTTATTTGATCTTCTTTCAGGTCCAATTTGTAAAATTTCTTTTGATCCATTAGTTAAAGAATTATATTAAAAAAACTCAACCGTGCACTTCTTCCAACCCTAGTTTAAAGTGCGCCAATGTGTGTGAGAAGTGTGACTTTAGCGTTATAAATAAAAAATTACAGAAGCTAGAGATTTAATTTTAGAAAAATCTTTATATAAGGTTCTTTTTGTAAAATTTTCTGAATTTTTCAATGGGCAAGTCAGTTTTTTTCTAAAAATTACATTTTCGGAGTTATTTAAAAAAACATCTAACTTCGCTGTTCATTTGTTTAATAAAAAATGAAGCACCCACTTCTCGAGTAGAACTTTTTGATATGTTGTTTATTAAACATTTCTTAATAAAATTACAAAAAGTTTTATCTTGTTTGATTTTTTCCGAAGTGAAAATCTAAATGCACTCCCCTATAATGATTTTATAGTTTGACACTTTTAAATTTTAGCAAATTTTTACCTATTTACTATTGTTCAGTTTAATTTCAATGTCTCCAACAAATAAAAATTAAAACATTTTCACAATCACACCACAAATAATACACAATTGACCAATTCTGGTTTTAAGAAAATTGCACAACCAATCTTACATCCATCAGTTCTTGAACATCCAGAACAACATCTAATAATTCCAATAAAATTTAAAAATATACACTTTAAAAAATTTAAAAATAACATCACTTTATATATAACTAACAATTTTTGGTTTCACGGTTTAATGTCGTGTTCCCTTACTAATCCCCTCAAGATCCTGCCAATTATTTTGTTTTGTTTGTACATTACAATCAAATCTGTCCCTCTACCATCTCTCCCTTTAGCATAATTTGGAGAAAAAGTATGATATTGAATACTACTATATTCTTCCCTTATACCGGAAAGTAAGTGTACATTTTATACTTATACTTGACATACTTTAGTTGCCACTACATTTGAATGCTTGCATGTATGTGAGTGTGAGGGTTGTTAAACCATATTTACGTACATTTTAGCATTTATATAATGTATGCATGAATATATTATATACTTTAATATTGGCTTGATCTTTACCCTTTCATTTCAACCAGACCACTTAACTAACTCTGGTTTTTTGTTATTTGTAGCATTTAATTTTACTTTTACCGTGACCTGAAGATGCTGTGAATATTGTAGACAGCGAAACCGGTCGTCAGTTGTAAAATAAATTGTTTGTGAGAACGTCTCTTTTTTCTTTACTACAATAGTATGGACTCACACATGCAACCCATTCATTATTTGTATATTTTTTCGTATGGTGTGAAATTCACACCCCGGACAAAAGCACACATCGGCACAATATCACTTTTTTCTTCCAATCTTCTCCTTCCATTGTTCCAATCCAAGCGCTTCTTTAAAATTTGGAGAAAAATCCGTGAGTAAATGGACTATAGAATTGTTTGTCGTATTTGTATTGTTTTAAAATTAATTTTATCTTTTTGTTCTAAGAATCAACGCCAAATATGATTACGCGAATGAAACCATAAGTTTTGTGGTCAATATTACAACCACACACATTTAAAAGGTACCTGTACAATTCGTAAAGAACGTTTCCCAGCGCGTTGAAATAACAATTCGTAAAAATAATGCTGATTATTTCATTCATAGGAGATTCTGACCAATAGAAAGCTACAGAAATCTGAATTAAATCGATAATTTTTGATAATCTCCCGTCGTTAAGTATATTACGTCAGATGCCCTTCGTTGCTACGAAAAAATACATTCAGTGACATTAATGACAATTAATGTTTTAAAAATTATAAAAGTGATGACTTTCAATCGTCAAATATTTATAAAAACTGTGTGTTTAATGGTACTTACATAAATAAATTACAATAAAGTTTTGGTTTTGAACAGTTTTATTCATGAAATAATCGCAACAAATTGCACTCGACCTCTGAAATTAATATATAATTTCAGAGCTCTTGTGCAATTACTACTGAAAATAATTTGTTGGAAGTCGACTTAAAGAAAAATAAAAATGATTTTTTGAACAAGTTTTAATGGAAGGAAAACTGGAAGAAGAAAGGTTCAGGAAAAAGAAAATTCTCCTGGTTAAAGAATGTAAAAGATTACAAAGACATGGACATTATTGCCAACTTCAGTAATAGAGAAGGTACATTAAAAAGGAGAAGATGAAGATGAAGGGAGATATGTATCGCATATGTTGACCGCATAATATCGTTATTTATTTATAAAAAGAGTTTGATGGATATTGTGTTCAGCATGCATTAATTGAAGAAAATTTTAAAAAATAAACAAGAACAAAAAAGTATAGATCCGGACAAATGATAACATGGCAATCAAAAATACAAAGAAAGAGAAATTGTAAAAAATAATAACAGTAGGTACATAGTTGAAATTCCCAAAAACTATTCAAATACATGTAGCTAATTAAAACAGAGATTGTCAAATGGAAAATGTTAAAAATAGTATCGCATACTTTTCACAATTACTAGAGCGTATAAAAAAACGTGTATTCATTATTATTTACATATAATCAAATCGAAGTGACACAAATTTTAAAATTGAAAACTGTATAATCATATTTAATAGTCATATACATACATTAACAATAATCTAGAATAGTTTGTTTTTTACTTACCAATATATGTAATTAAAAAGTTTAATCTTTACCTGAAAAAAAATTAAAATATACAATATTATACAGTTTCAAGTTATTATAGTAAAGAAAATATAAACGTATGACATATGGTCATATAAGGGTGTCGGAAGTTTAGAAAATATTTTACTAGTGGAAAACATTATCATCATTATTAAAACAATAATATGCAAACATTTGATAAAAATAATTTTAATATCAAAAAAAAAAAAATTAAAAAAAATCAAGCGTTAGATAATAATATTTAATATTATCCATTACCATTACTAAATTTGTCAACTTCGATACTAAGTTCTCCAACAAATGCATTAATCTTTAAAAATTTTACCCCATTTAAAAAAAGGTGTTTTGTTTTATATCTTTAAATAAAAACTTTGTAATTCTAATAATAATCAATGTTTTAAGCTTTAAAATCATGTCAGATAGTATTGGTGTTTCATGAAAAAAAAAAAAGAATGTGTGTGTACTTTGTACGCACGTAAGAAGTTATACTTCTATTATATGATTTCTTAAAAATAAATATACTTTAAACAGTTTGTTTTAATTTTTTTTAAACACCAAACTAATTTTGTGCTTACCGCTTTCAAAAAAATAAAAAAAAGTATAGGATTGCACTGGATTCGAACTCACGACCCTCTAGATCTCTGGCCGAATTAGTCGAGGCATTGAAGCACAAAAAAAGGCCTTACTCTCGATTTTTGGCGCAGTAAGACGGATTTTAATGCAGTTTGGTGCGTTGGATTCGTGAGAATGTCAGGAAATTTTGTGAACTATTGTAATGAATAAGAAATCAAATTGCATTTGTGCATAAGAAAAATTTATTTAAAAAGTGCATTTTGAAATAGGCAATTATTATAAATTTGCAACCCAGTAAATAGTTGGGCAAGATCCCGATTAATTATTTTAATTATTTTTAATTATTTTTAATCATTTATAAGTCCATATAATAATAGTCTAAGATGTCAATAACCATTAATAATAAACAAAAAAAATTTCCTTATGTGGGAATTGAACCAAGTACTAACGGGTCCGTATCTAAATACACATAACGCTAATCTACGCAGACACTTGCTAGACAACGGCGATATTAGGTATAAACAAAACAAATTGGTAAGTAAAAAATTGTAAAAAAAATTACTACATACTTAAATGTATTATAAAATTAATATATTCCTAAATTTTAGAAGAAACATTCGTAAATAGGTATTATTAATATCTATTAATGTTACTAAATAAAATATCAATATTTTGACGTTTCACAATTTGACAATTCACTTTTAACTGCAGTACCTTAAAATTTTTAAAGCACCGATGCTTTAAAGTAGCATTTTTAACGCTCCTATGGAGTGCTATAAATTGCATTTTTAACACGTTTGTAGAAAAATATATTTAAAAACACTAATATATTCTTTCCACACCTTTTCTGGACTGATAAATACATAAATTAAAACATTTAGTAACGAACTCCATACTGCCTGTGAGCGCAGATTACTAAAATTTCACCCTCAATGAAATCGCGCCTAAAAGAAAGAAGTATAACTTCAAAAAGGCAGTATAACTATTAACTAACCTTTGTTGTTTCTCTTCCCACAAATTTTAACACGCAACAACCATACATTACATAACCAAACCGTCATCCGTCCACACCACAGCTGTGCTACAGCTGCCATATTGGATAATTTTTGACATGTCATTTGAACATCCAATCAGAACAAAGTTATAATGCGCATGCGCCCGGATCATAGGTTTTACCATATAAAAATTCACCCTCATATCGTCCGTAAAGAAGTATAACTTCAAAAACTAACTTAATAGATACAACAAAGGCTATAATTTCCTCGGAATGACAGCTAAACTATATGGTGGAGTTGCGACGTTGAAACATCTTTATTGTTTTATGGATCGATTTGACATGATATATTTTCATAGGCGTAACCAGGGGGGGAATTTTGGGGGTTATAACCCCCCATTGGGATGTACCTGGAGCTCTATACGCTTAACACCATAGCCCTCAGAGACTTTCCAGTAGTTGTAACCCCCCCCCCCACCTTAGGATCATCCTGGTTACGCCTATGTATATTTTAGATTACACTACTCGTTTAGAAATACAGACATTCTTGTAAAATGCAAACGAAAAAGCTCTCTCTGATCCTGACATAGAGGAGACGCTTTTTTCGACCTATCCGATTTTCGTTTTTGTAGAAGATAGACGATCTGTTCTGCTCTATTAGTAATACGCTAAAGACATTTAAATCTCCTACGAAAAAACACGGCGTGTAGACCCTGCTTAGATAACGACTACCAGTGTGTGAGTGTTAATTGTACCATTTAAGAGTTAAAAATTCTCACTGAAGAAACAAAAAGTCCCAAAGAAACAAAAAAAAATCAAGTGTTATACAATATATTCATCTTTACGTCCATGGATAGATCCCATTACTACTTTCTATAAATATACTATACGCAGTCCCGGTAACGGTGTCACTGAAATCGATGAAACACTTCGCATTAATCCGGTCAACTTAAACATCAAAATGCTTGGCAAATAACAAAATTGCCGGAGAGCCAAATTTTGGTGGAGAGCTAGGGTATACCATAACAAATAAAGTTTAAAAAGTCCCCATCGATCCCATGTGTGCGTCAAAAGTTATTCGGGGTCAAAGGTCAAAATTTGAGATTTTTTAGATTTTTTTCGAAAACGGTAAGTTTTATCAAAAAAAACCTTAAACCAAAGTTGTAGATCTTAAAATTCTCTACAATAATAGTCCTTACTATTTTTTTCCTAAGAGTTGCCATTCCTGAGATATCGCGATTCAAAGAGTCACATTATACATGATATGCACACGTTTCCACACCACCTGTGAGGTAGTGTACTCGGCGCGTTTTTTTACCGTGGTTTCCCCTGTAGGCCTACTCCACTAACTGTTTTGACAATTTTAGGATAATTTAAGGAAACAATACCGGTTAAGTTCTAGATATTACCTTATTATTGATATAATAATAATATAGTCTGTGGGAGTTTTATGTCAGTTCTTCTATCAGGCGCGGCCCCCTGCGAATGGGGGATGCTTTCTGGGTATTCGTAGCGCCAATACCCAGAGAGTAGCAGGAACACTTGCCGTGGAACAAAAACTGACACCTGGCAGTAGGTATAAAATGCACACCCATGAGAATGGAGACTAATAGTTTATGTTTAGGGCCGCTGCCTGGGGATCGCCAGGGCACGTCTGGAGCCGACGCTGGACGTGACAGCATGCGGGACGTCGGTGGCAGGGTGTTGAGGAGGCGGGCCCCTGTCACACAAACAGCTACAGCCCAACAACAAGAACAACAACCACAAGCGAGCCAAACAACAGCAAGAGCTCCACTCGCTGAAGGTGCTGCGCCGGAACATCAGCCGGCGCTCACTCAAGCGGGACGACCGAGGCAGCGCATGAAATGGACTGTGTCCATTAACGAAAGCATTTTGCGCTTCTATTATAAGGTGACAAACCTCGGTCAAGAAACGATCGGCTACAGACAACAGCTGTATGCCGAATTTTGCAGGGAGTACCCAGATATTCAAGTATCGGAGCAAAGAGTATCAGATCAATACCGGGTAATCGTAAGAAACAACCTTATCCCAGAGACTAGACGCAATACGATCAAAAGCGAAGTCGAACGGGAGATTAATAACCAAGAGCTAGTTTTAGATCAAGTCCCTAATGAAATCCTTGATGAGCAGATTCCTGAGATTCCCATACCAGAAACTCAACCTGACAATACACAGCAGGAAAACAACGAGTTGCGCGATAGTCTAGAGAACGAAATGGCTCGTGCCGTACAAGAGTTTAATGGAACAAATCCACTTAGCAGACCACCGCTACCACGAATAAACTCTTGTAAGAAACTAGGTGCCCTGTTACAAATTGTGAATACTGAAGTCCTGCCCAATTATGTCGTAGAAGCCCACACATTGGAGTATCTGCATATGCTAATCTACTGTGCAGCTACAGCAATTGCCAATGTAATGGGCGTTAAGATCAGAACACGACGGGGTACTAATAACGGAAGGACTGGTAACAGAATTGCACCCTGGGAAAAAAGACTTCTCGGAAAAATTGAATTACTGCGTAGGGATATTGGTCAAGTCATAGAATATATAAGAGGTGTAACAAGTAGAAAAGTCATTAAAAGAGCTGAAGAAATAATGCGGAGCACTGCAAGACACTCGAGATACGATCCAGAAAATAACACAGCCCAACAGTGTCTGGATACATTAAAACAAAAACTCTCCGCCTATTCAGGACGATTAAGAAGGTATAAAGTTAGTAACAGCCGAAAACTTGCACTTTTTGAGAACTCTGAGAAGGCGTTCTACCGAAAACTCAATTCCACCGTAGAAAGTGTCGACAAGTCTTACCCAAGCCAAGAAGAAATTCATGAGTTTTGGGGAAATCAACTTTCCACAGCAGCTGCTTTTAACAACAATGCTGGCTGGATAGAAGATACGACGCACAACTGTCACCACTACGTCACTGCTAACTACGAACCATTCACGACTGAAGAAGTCTCAAATGTCATCAAAGAGCTTCATAACTGGAAATCTCCTGGACCAGACGGAGTTCAGAACTTCTGGCTTAAAAAGTTTTGGAGTATTCATGAGTGCTTATCAACATTAATTAATCATGTTATTTCTAATCCGCAGGAATTACCATCATTTCTAACTCAGGGAACTACTTATTTAATACCCAAGGATCAAAATGACACCCAAGATCCATCCAAGTACCGCCCAATTACTTGTCTTCCAACTTTGTATAAATTGGTCACATCCTGTGTAACCCGGCGTATCTACCAACACTGTGCTCTAAACAATATCATAGAGCCTCAACAGAAAGGATGCGCTAAGGGTTCAATGGGTTGCAAAGAACAGCTTATCATCGACTCAGTTATTTCTAACCAGGCATTCACTAAAAAAAGGAACCTTTTTACTGCTTTTATTGACTATAAAAAGGCCTTTGATTCAGTACCGCATGAATGGCTAATAGATATATTGAAAATATACAAAGTAGATGATAACATAGTGACCTGTTTAAGACATATAATGAGAGATTGGAAGACTAAAATTCACCTCCAAATACCTGGTGAAAACAATATCGAAACCGAAAATATCGCAATCAACCGGGGCCTATTTCAAGGAGACTCGTTGAGTCCATTGTGGTTCTGTTTAGCTTTGAACCCCCTTTCCCAGCTATTAAACTCCACTGACTCAGGTTTTAGCATTAAAAGCAATAATACTGTGGTAGCGAAGCTCAATCATCTGTTGTATATGGATGATTTGAAATTAATGGCTTCCACTCGAGAACACCTAGAAGAGATGCTAAAAACTGTAGAAACATTTTCTAATGATATTAGTATGCAGTTCGGTCTAGACAAGTGCCGTGTTTTGAATATAGTCAGAGGAAAGGTACAGCCCGGTGGATTCGATATGCAAAATGGCCAGAACATCGAGGCCATGGGCGACAACGATATGTACAAATATCTTGGAGTAAAGCAGGCGCGGAAAATTGACCATAAGCAAATGAAAACTGAGATAACTACTGAGTTTATAAGAAGGGTAAAACAGCTGCTTCGTACACAGCTTAACAGTAAAAATTTGTTTAAGGCACTAAACACCTACGCTTGTTCCGCGCTTAGCTATTCATTTGGTATTGTTAAGTGGACAAAAACGGATATAGAAAATCTTCAGCGAAAAGTACGAACACACCTCACAAAGGCACAAAAACACCACCCTAAAAGTGCAGTAGAACGAACGACATTACCCCGGTATTTAGGAGGAAGAGGACTTATGGATATAGGTGAGCAATTAGATAAACAAATTGCTAATTTAAGAACTTATTTTCAGATGCAGGCTGAGACATCTACTCTACATCGCGCTATCTGCGCAGTAGATGACACAACACCGATCAAACTGAGGGAAGCAGAACTGCGCATAAACCACCTTACGAAGGACGAAAAAGTGCGCGCCTGGATGGGTAAACCTTTGCACGGGCGACATCCCAATGAGGTCAGCCAAGATTATGTCGACAATATAGCGTCGAACTACTGGTTGACATCAGGAAAGATGTTCCCTGAAACGGAAGGTTCATTACTGGCCATTCAGGATCAGGTTATACCAACCAGAAACTACCTGAAATATATCATCAAAGACCCTCAGGTTCAAAACGACAGATGCCGATATGGATGTCAAGCCCAAGAAACCATCCAACATCTTACAGGGGGCTGCCAGGCATTTGCTGCAACTGAATACAAGGAACGGCATGACGCAGTGGGAAAAATCCTTCATCAAGAGATAGCTATCAAGCTGGGACTTCTCCAAACGGACCATCTCCCGTATTATCAATACGTCCCTGAGAGTATGCTTGAGGATGGCAACTACAAGCTATACTGGGACCGCACTGTGCTCACAGACCAAACAGTGGCACATAATAGACCAGATCTCGTACTAGTTAATAAATTAACAAGACAAACAACACTAATTGATGTGGCGATACCTAACAACAATAATCTACGTAGTAAATTCACCGAAAAGATCGCCAAGTACAGAGATCTAGAAATTCAAATACGAAGGCAATGGAGAATGCAAAGTACCCAGACGATACCTATTGTTATATCTACTACTGGAGTCATTCCGAAGAACCTCCTCGAAAGCATAAAAAGGCTGGGTCTAAATGAACATCTTTACAAGACCATGCAGAAAGCTGTACTACTCGCAACGGCCAGATGTGTACGAAAATTTTTGGGAGATACACCTGCATACCAAGTCACCTAGGGCTCGATAACACGGAAAGAGTCCCACCAGAGCTCAATCCTTTTGATACCGTAGGTATCTGGGATGAGTCAATTTTCCCCTTAGAGGGAGTGTGAGCCGTATGGCTAAATCTGGATAATAATAATATCGTCTTTATTATTTCTTCAATATAGAAATGTACATTTTTATATAAAACATAATATATTATTTTCAGAAATAAAGGGCGAAGTTCATTTTCTGAAATGTCGCCATTTACAGAAAATGTTCTTCCACTTAACCCGAATATTGATTATTGATATTGCTATTGATTATTAGGTTAACTATTGTTTTGATTTCTTTAGATATTTTAATCAGATTCATATTCTTGAAAGTCTACTTCAACAAGTCTTCTTCGATTTCATCTTCTTCCTCTTCCTCTTGATGGATGTTCAAAAATTGTTCAAATGTGACTGAGTCATTGGTCTCTTCATTAAAATCACAGGAGTCTTCCTCTGTTGTACTAAACTGGACATTTGAGCAAGACTGACCTTGGCAGTTGGTACACACTAGAGAACACAGCAACTTGACTTTTTTACATCCACATTTGGCACTACAATCTTTTTCGCAATTGCAAAAAATAGTGTTAAGGAGTTTTTCTGGAGCAGGTGGGAGTAAGGTTTTAATCGGTTCCAGAGTATTATCTATTAATTTCCAACCCCAGTCTTCTGGATTCAGTTCATTGCCTAGCCATGTTTGAACTTGATAATATACTCGATACAAATGTTGAAAAGGAGATGCTGATTTTGGAGGAAGACATGATAGTTGTACTTGTTTCATGTTTCGCGTATTTTTTACAAAAGTTAAGTATCGGTATTTATCAAGACAAATAATTTTTTTTGGAGCTCCATAAACCGCAAGAAGAAAGCGAATTCCTTCCGTAATTATTGTTTGCTCTGTAGAATCAAGTTCTGTAAAAACTTTACAGCAGTCAGTCAAATCTTCTTTTTTTCGAATAATTTAAGTATTGACGTTTTTGCCCCTTCTGTACATTGCGGACGTAGTGTCGCAGCCGGTTATCGCATGTAAAAATAAAATGTACTTTTGGCATTTGGGATAAGCCGATAAACTATTCGAAGAATATATCTCTGTTCGCTGTTGAGCCCTTCCAGGTTTCAGAAAATAAATAACTTTATCTACTGGAGTCCTTGCAGTAATCAGTACCAACAAATCAACACCTTCACCAACTACAATTGTTGTGTTTGTTGCCTTAAATTTTTCAATTGCTGTCTCAATTATAAGGACATCTGCGTCATTTTTAGCTTGTTTCACTTCAATATTCGCAGCTGTTAATTTGTCAGTTAACATTTCAGCCTTCTTTCAGCTTTCTTCTTGCGGTTTATGGAGCTCCAAAAAAAATTATTTGTCTTGATAAATACCGATACTTAACTTTTGTGAAAAATACGCGAAACAAGAAATAAGTACAACTATCATGTCTTCCTCCAACATCAGCATCTGCTTTTCAACATTTGTATCGAGTATATTATCAAGTTCAAACATGGCTAGGCAATGAACTGAATCCAGAAGACTGGGGTTGGAAATTAATAGATAATACTCTGGAACCGATTAAAACCTTACTCCCACCTGCTCCAGAAAAACTCCTTAACACTATTTTTTGCAATTGCAAAAAAGGTTGTAGTGCCAAATGTGGATGTAAAAAAGTCGGGTTGCTGTGTTCTCTAGTGTGTACCAACTGCCAAGGTCAGTCTTGCTCAAATGTCCAGTTTAGTACAACAGAGGAAGACTCCTGTGATTTTAATGAAGAGACCAATGACTCAGTCACATTTGAATAATTTTTGAACATCCAGCAAGAGGAAGAGGAAGAAGATGAAATCGAAGAAGACTTGACTGTTGAAGTAGACTTTCAAGAATATGAATCTGATTAAAATATCTAAAGAAATCAAAACAATAGTTAACCTAATAATCAATAGCAATATCAATAATCAATATCAATAATAAGGTAATATCTAGAACTTGACCGGTATTGTTTCCTTAAATTATCCTAAAATTGTCAAAACAGTTAGTGGAGTAGGCCTACAGGGGAAACCACGTTAAAAAAAACGCGCCGAGTACACTACCTCACAGGTGGTGTGGAAACGTGTGCATATCATGTATAATGTGACTCTTTGAATCGCGATATCTCAGGAATGGCAACTCTTAGGAAAAAAATAGTAAGGACTATTTTTGTAGAGAATTTTAAGATCTACAACTTTGGTTTAAGGTTTTTTTGATAAAACTTACCGTTTTCGAAAAAAATCCAAAAAATCTCAAATTTTGACCTTTGACCCCGAATAACTTTTGAAGCACACATGGGATCGATGGGGACTTTTTAAACTATATTTGTTATGGTATACCCTAGCTCTCCACCAAAATTTGGCTCTCCGGCAATTTTTGTTATTTGAAATGTCTATATAGACCGGGTTAGCATCAAACACATCAAGAAATTATGTATTTTTCCCCCTATCTTTTCAGTTTGATGTAAATCTTTTCTAGTTCGTTCGTTAAACAGATTTTAGCAAAAAGGTTTTATAAACACTAAAATTTTTAATTTCCAAATATTTTGTCTTCAAATTTCCAATCTTGTTAAAATTGATCTATTCATTGGCCCTTCAGATATTTTTTCAATTATTTTTTTTTTTCGATCAAATTGTTCCTACCTAAGCAAACACGTCACGTCATGTCCCTGTATCAACTCTCATCTTTGCTTCCATTCCATTAAACCTATGTAATTTTAATAAAGCACAAGCCTGCTGCCAACGGATGTAGCCTGTCCCCAAAATATACAACGATATCGTGTCATGTCGGTGGAGATTTGAAATTTTGGAAATTTGCTTCGCCGAGCACAGATGCTTACTAACGATAATAGTCGTCAGTCATTATGCCATTAACCCTTCTGTGTAGGTCAGGAAAGTAAAATTATAAAGTCAAACAAACTTAGGTAGAGGGATATTTATTAAAATATTAAAAGCTAATATTTGTCCTAGAAACTATTAGGGGAGTGCATATAGATTTTCACTTCGGAAAAAATCAAACCAGATGGAACTTCTTGTAATTTCATTAAGAAATGTTTAATAAACAACATATCAAAAGGTTCTACTCGAGAAGTGGGTGCTTCATTTTTTATTAAACAAAAGAACTACGAAATTAGATGTCTTTTTAAATAACTCCGAAAATATAAATTTTAGAAAAAAACTGACTTGACCATTGAAAAATTCAGAAAATTTTACAAAAAAAACCTTATATAGAGAATTTTCTAAAATTAAATCTGTATCTTCTATAATTTTTTATTTATAACGCTGAAGTCACCCTCACAAACATTGGCGCACTGTAAACTAACGTACGGCGAAGTGCACGCTTGTGTTATTTTAATGTAATTCTTTAACTAATGGATCAAATGAAATTTTACAAATTGAACATGAAAGAAGAATAATTAAGCTATCTTATGGTTATAACAGAAAGAAATAAAATGTATGGACATAAATACGGTGTGGGCGAAAGTGAGCCTTACATGAATTTTGTTTAAAAATTATTTAAAAATGTGTAACTAATCAATTTTTCTTATAAAACTCTCAATTTTGCACACCTTACCTTTCAATCATCTTATTAAATGATGTTTCGTTCAAAAAAAATCTCAAAAATTTAATTCAAATGATATGACGTTTCAAAAAATGTAATTTTTGAAATCTTCGTAGTTTTATAGAACTACCACCATTTTAAGACGGTATTACTCAAGTTTAAGCAGATCTATTACAGTTTTATAAGTGCTTTTTTAAATATTAGGATGTAGTCTTTAAAATGCACTAAATTATTTTACTTTAGAAATAAAATAAACCATTTCTTTTTAAGAAAATTAAGAAAGATAACAAAAATGTAATACAAAAACCGAAAATTGTCAGCTAAAAAAATGTTTATACAAAGTGATCAAAACTTTTTTTTGTAAAACTTACCTAAAATACATTTAATAATAAGCTTCAACAATAATAAATGTTCAGCAAAAAAATTTTTTTTAGCTCTTATACAGTATGTCTGCGTAACTTGGAACCTATTGATAACTTTTTTATTATCAGTTTTACGAAAAAAAGTTATTCTTTATAAAATACTCTGCATCGCATATAATATAAGATGCAATCATCAAATATCAAACTGAATTAATGTTATACGAGGTATGTCAAAAAATATGAATTTTTCTTAAGATTTGGTGCTTTTATTATTCACAATATTTTAATTAGAAAGATGTAATTGAACACTAAAACAAATTTTTTAATTCCAAACAACTTTTCTTAATAACAATTTTCGATATTGTGAAATGTAAAGTTACTTTACTCTTGAGTGAAATTCATATTTTTTGACATACCTCGTATAACATTAATTCAGTTTGATATTTGATGGTTGTATCTTAGATTTTAGACCAGGGAGAGCATTTTATGAAGAAAAACTTTTTTTTTCGTAAAAGTGATAATAAAATAGTTATCATAATTGAAAAAAAGGATGATAAGTATCCGTAATTTGAGAAAAAATTGAATGTTTTTTCGATTAGAATGATGTAATTGTATATTTAGACATAATTTCTAATTTCAAACAACTTTTCATAATAGCATTTTTTAATATTCTGGGATATAAAGGTACTTTACTCTTTAACGAAATTCATATTTTTGACATAACTCGTATAAAATTGATAAAATTTGATATCGTTTGCGTTTTAGATTTTTGACTATCCAGAGCATTTGATTAAGAATAACTTTTTTTCGTAAAATTGATAATAAAAAAGTTTTCCATGTGGTTCCTAGCTACGCAGACACACTGTGTAAGAGCTTCTGTATAAGAATTTTCAAATTACAATGCCATATTCGGATTCAGCATAATCAAAATAAAAATAGAAACATATTTGATCAAAGTAAAATGATGAATTTAACGATATTTTTAAAATTATTTAAACAAAACAATTGTTATTGTTTAAGAGGATCGGTACGTATTTTCGGCTGCAATGCTATTCAAATGGGGATTCATTTTTTTCGAATCCTGAGAAAACTAATAAGTATTTTTGAAAAATTTAAACGCAGAATGAAAGATTACGTTATTAGCGAGGGCCGAAAGTCCCTGAGAACTTCTATAATGTTTATTTAAATAAGTTACAGGGGTGAAAAACTAAGAGAAAATTTAGTGTGATTTTTAATTTCAAATATCTCATTCAAAATAAACTTTTTATTTATTCTAAGGGACTTTCGGCCCTCGGTAATAATTTAATCTTTCATTCTGCGTTTAAATTTTTCAAAAATATTTATTGGTTTTTTCAGGATTCGAAAAAAATGAACACAATGCCGTGGTAATATTTTCCAAATCTATCTTTGTCTTACAACGCACTCAGCCGAATATAATATTGTCAGCATATATTGTCAGTCAGACACTGACAATCAGTGACAATTTTAAATATTTGACATTGCATCGGGAATATTTTGAGGTATTGATTAAATATTATTGATACATAGTATATTTGATAAATAATTGATTTAAGACGTGAACTTAATAAAACGTTATTTATTGTGTATTATTTGTGGAAGATCCAAGCAGAGAATACATCAGGATAATATATTCTGTGATCCAAGTATTTTGTTGTTAAAGATGTTCAAAATTGTAAGCGTTCCATAACAATATTTTATTAAAAAATCACTTTAACACTTTTCCTCTTTTCTCGATTGAGTATTAGTTTTTGTTGTACAAATAAATTATTACAATCACTGAATATATAGTTACTGACAAAATTATTACATTTAGTAACTGAATTAATAATTGGTAATTATAAAAATAACAGTTATCCAAGAACATTCAGAAGCCATCTCTTTAAATTAATGATGACATTTTCAAGTAGAATGACATTCTAGTAATGTTTACATATCCATACCAGTGTGAATTTTACTACACGTAATTTGCCGTGTAAAGACAGAAAAAATAGGGATACCCGTAAAATATTTTCGAATTATGTACCGATAGCCTTAAGTTTCTATACATTTTTTGACGTTCTAAACGTCACTTGACATAAAAATAAACATTGCAACAAGTGAAGAGTCCAGGGACTATAATAGCCCAATGTTCCTATGTGTCCACTACGGTGGCTCTTACTGTATGTAGCTAACCTTTGTAACGACGATGGTACCTGTTTTAAGGTTTTAATCTTATTATAATAAAAGTTATGAATTTTTTAAATTAAAAGGTACAGATTCGTGAATTGCAAAGTTTAATCGCAAAAGTTGACCGACAAAATTTAAAATTTATATCTTTAATTGCATTCTTGTTAAAACATAGACTACAAAGAAGTTTTCTGGAAAGTTTTGGTTCAAAATGCTTTATAGAAAACAAATGGTGCAACTTTTAACATCGAACTTATAAATCCCCAAAATAATCCTAATTTTTCGAAATGCTGATCATTGGTAGTGATGGCTAATTTTGGTCTTAATTTATATTTTTTATGGTGTTAAAAACGAAACTGAAGTTTACTTTAAATTTTAGGTAGGGGAACATTGTCAAAATCGCAATTTTACCATAAAAATAAAAAAAATTAAACCACGTTTTTCTTAAAATTAAAAGTTTCACCATTTTTTTTTTTCTATAACATATCAAGCTCTAGAACTCCCCACACAACTTCTTTGGACACTATAGTTAAACATAAACGTGATCAAATAGATAAATTTTAAATTCTGTCAATTAATTTTTGCGATTTAACTTTGCAATTCACGAATCTGCACCTTTTATTTTAAAAAGTTCATAACTTTTATGAGAAAAAGACTGAATGTCTACAACTGTTGTCATAGTCTTCACAAAGGTGAGAACTATATGCTGTAAAAATTTCAGAAAAAAATATTAAAATGGAACAGAGTTGTAGCGAGTTAAACGTAAAAAACGTGATTTCATTTCTTTTTCTCATTTTTAGGTTAAAATTGCGAGTTTACAATGTTTTCTTACATAAAGTTCAAAATAAACCTCATTTTCATTTTCAGCACCATTAAAGACATAAAGTAAGACTAAAATTGGCCATTCACCGCCCATGGTCAGTATCTCGAAAAATAAACGTTATTTTGGGGATGTATAACGTCTATATTAAAAGTTGCACCATTTTTTTT